>NC_136270.1:52745774-52848274 GCF_964187855.1 Myxine glutinosa
TATAAGGGCTTGGCACAAATGCATCTGATTAAACTTCCTCCAAACATCCCCATCCCACGGCTCACCGAACGCTCAATGAGGTCGATGCACGGCTGGAGATCGAGGCCAAAATCGATGAAGTTCCACTCGATGCCTTCCCGCTGATACTCTTCCTGCTCAAGGATGAACATGGTGTGGTTGAACAACTGCTGAAGCTTCTCATTCGTGAAGTTGATGCAGAGCTGCTCAAATGAGTTAAGCTGCAGCGGGTGGAGCATGGGAAGGAGACAAGCTGGCAACGCAGTCTGCAACAGTCACGATACAAGGAAATGATCATGACAAACAAGCCAACAATACCAATATCGCCTCTTACACCGACCTGAAAGATCTCAAAGCCAGCAATATCCAGGATTCCAATGAATGAAGCGCCTTGTCGCTTGGTGCGATCCAGAGCCTTGTTGATGCGTTGCACCAGCCAACGGAAGAGGCGTTCGTAGGTCGCTTTGGCCAAGGCCTCCACCGCAAAGTCAGCCTAGAGGAAGCAAATACAGCCAGATCACATTGGGATACGGCTTCACTATGGTCATCCCAATAAACTGCGACATATCCTGATCTACTTTCTCAAGGTCACGCGCAGCCATGGTAGTGAAGACTTTGCACAACCTGCAAACTTCAATTTCCATTTATCTAGACATGAGCAAACTATGGGAGGGGGAATTCACCAATGAACATCCGATCTTAGGTACACAGTAATAGTCCTACCTGCTCCTTGTTCTGAGCCTTCTGCACGTAATCTCGGCCGACCTTGATGCGTGGCATCAAAATGGCACGGGTAAAATCTGTCACAGCTATACCCAACAAATGGGACACCTTCTGAGCAGCTGATTGGGTGGAAAACAGATGCAGACCAAGCATGCCAATCATTATATGCTCAAGATTGAAGCAAACCACACTGCAGTTTATAATCAAAGGCTGGATATAATAATCACGATTACAAAACAAACAAGCAACAACATTGTTTCAAAGCCCTGAAACATCAATGTCAAAGGAACTAGAACGGCACTCGGTAGGGCGCGTGCCTCCACCAGGTTGAACAGTTTACGTTTTGTATCTCACAGATAGGCCAGATCTGCATCCGGACCTGAACCACAATCTAATCAGCTTGTTCCTGTTACATACCCACCTCATCCACCAAGTTCCATCAAAATCCATCCAAAACTTGAGATATTGTGCTACATATCGTTTTGGCTCTCTCTCTCAATGGTGAAAAATTACTTCCAAAATAAAGAAATTGAAAAAGGAAACCTCAGAGCAAACATTTCAATGAGCATCACCAAGATACATACCAGTATTATCAGGCATAGAGGCCTGGTCATTGTTTCGCTCCTTCTTAAAGGCGATGTTTCCAAACTGCAGCACCGAAGAGGCGACCCTCAGCATCGCTGTGGAATAGCGACACAGGCATGGGGATAGTTTGCATGACATGCATGACACCGTGAGTCATTATCAAGAAGAAATTCAACCAAGCTGTATCCAGTCATAAACAACAGTTCATATTAGAGATAACACTCATTTCTGACACATTTTGGTGGTATTCGGTTTCAAAACAAGGTTGTGAATCCACGTTCCACCAGCAAATAACACAACTGGAATAATATGAAGTTTTATTGATTAATTATTAAAATCAGCAACCGAATTCCCAGCAGCTCTCCTGAAAAGAAAAACAACCTTTGTACCCGGCACGACGTCCAAGGCCAGGATAAGCACATGTTTTGAAGTCATGGCAGTGGTTGGGGGTGCAGAGCTGTTTACCTACTCAAAGTAACCCAACAACAGCTTTCAAACTACACCCTCGGGTCTACCTGCTTGCAGCAATTTTAGCTACAGGCCGAACCAAAGTGAGGCACAGACACAAGGCGTGAAAAATTGCACAGGTCTATTTATTGATGGCCAAGACCTTGAGTACAGGTACAAGGGTGAACAGCCTCTGTGAGTGGAGGAGGTAATTAAAAATTTTAATTAAAGCATTGCATCGCTTCAACATTACAGAACAGGTAATGTCACCTAAATGTCATCTTTCAAGTGGATTGCACATGGAGCAGCTCTGAAAAAATATCCTCAATGAAACCTTCCCACATCACATGATCTTCAAAATCCTCAATGAAACCTTCCTGCATCAAGTGATCTTCAACATCCTCAATGAAACCTTCCTACGTCACATAACCTTCAAAATCCTCAAATAAAACCTTCCTGCATCACGTGATCTTCAACATCCTCAATGAAACCTTCCGACATCACGTGATCTTCGATATCCTCAAAGAAACCTTCCTCCATCACGTGATCTTCAATATCCTCAATGAAACATTCGTTCCTCACTGAAACCTTCGTACATCACGTGATCTTCAATATACTCAATGAAACCTTCCTACATCACGTGATCTTCAATATCCTCAATGAAACCTTCCGACATCACATGATCTTCAATATCCTCAATGAAACCTTCGTGCATCACGTCATCTTCAATATCCTCAATGAAACCTTCCCACATCACGTCATCTTCAATATCCTCAATGAAACCTTCCTACATCACGTGATCTTCAATATCCTCAATGAAACCTTCCCACATCACGTCATCTTCAATATCCTCAATGAAACCTTCCTACATCACGTCATCTTCAATATCCTCAATGAAACCTTCGTACATCACGTAATCTTCAATATCCTCAATGAAACCTTCCCACATCACGTGATCTTCAATATCCTCAATGAAACCTTCGTACATCACGTGATCTTCAATATCCTCAATGAAACCTTTGTACATCACGTAATCTTCAATATCCTCAATGAGACCTTCGTACATCACGTAATCTTCAATATCCTCAATGAGACCTTCGTACATGACGTCATCTTCAATATCCTCAATGAAACCTTCGTACATCACGTAATCTTCAATATCCTCAATGAGACCTTCGTACATGACGTCATCTTCAATATCCTCAATGAAACCTTCCCACATCAGGTCATCTTCAATATCCTGAATGAAACCTTCCCACATCACGTGATCTTCAATATCCTCAATGAAACCTTCGTACATCACGTGATCTTCAATATCCTCACTGAAACCTTCCTACATCAGGTCATCTTCAATATCCTGAATGAAACCTTCCCACATCACGTGATCTTCAATATCCTCAATGAAACCTTCGTACATCACGTGATCTTCAATATCCTCACTGAAACCTTCCTACATCAGGTCATCTTCAATATCCTGAATGAAACCTTCCCACATCAGGTCATCTTCAATATCCTGAATGAAACCTTCCCACATCACGTCATCTTCAATATCCTGAATGAAACCTTCCCACATCACGTGATCTTCAATATCCTCACTGAAACCTTCCTACATCAGGTCATCTTCAATATCCTGAATGAAACCTTCCCACATCAGGTCATCTTCAATATCCTGAATGAAACCTTCCCACATCACGTGATCTTCAATATCCTCACTGAAACCTTCCGAAATCAGGTCATCTTCAATATCCTCACTGAAACCTTCCCACATCAGGTCATCTTCAATATCCTCAATGAAACCTTCCCACATCACGTGATCTTCAATATTCTCGATGAAACCTTCTTATATCACGTGATCTTCAATATCCTCAATGAAACCTTCGTACATCACGTGATCTTCAATATCCTCAATGAAACCTTTGTACATCACGTAATCTTCAATATCCTCAATGAGACCTTCGTACATCACGTAATCTTCAATATCCTCAATGAGACCTTCATACATGACGTCATCTTCAATATCCTCAATGAAACCTTCGTACATCACGTAATCTTCAATATCCTCAATGAGACCTTCATACATGACGTCATCTTCAATATCCTCAATGAAACCTTCCCACATCAGGTCATCTTCAATATCCTGAATGAAACCTTCCCACATCACGTGATCTTCAATATCCTCAATGAAACCTTCGTACATCACGTGATCTTCAATATCCTCACTGAAACCTTCCTACATCAGGTCATCTTCAATATCCTGAATGAAACCTTCCCACATCACGTGATCTTCAATATCCTCAATGAAACCTTCGTACATCACGTGACATTCAATATCCTCACTGAAACCTTCCTACATCAGGTCATCTTCAATATCCTGAATGAAACCTTCCCACATCAGGTCATCTTCAATATCCTGAATGAAACCTTCCCACATCACGTCATCTTCAATATCCTGAATGAAACCTTCCCACATCACGTGATCTTCAATATCCTCACTGAAACCTTCCTACATCAGGTCATCTTCAATATCCTGAATGAAACCTTCCCACATCAGGTCATCTTCAATATCCTGAATGAAACCTTCCCACATCACGTGATCTTCAATATCCTCACTGAAACCTTCCTAAATCAGGTCATCTTCAATATCCTCACTGAAACCTTCCCACATCAGGTCATCTTCAATATCCTCACTGAAACCTTCCCACATCAGGTCATCTTCAATATCCTCACTGAAACCTTCCCACATCAGGTCATCTTCAATATCCTCACTGAAACCTTCCCACATCAGGTCATCTTCAATATCCTCACTGAAACCTTCCCACATCAGGTCATCTTCAATATCCTCAATGAAACCTTCGTACATCAGGTCATCTTCAATATCCTCACTGAAACCTTCCTAAATCAGGTCATCTTCAATATCCTCACTGAAACCTTCCCACATCAGGTCATCTTCAATATCCTCACTGAAACCTTCCCACATCAGGTCATCTTCAATATCCTCACTGAAACCTTCCCACATCAGGTCATCTTCAATATCCTCACTGAAACCTTCCCACATCAGGTCATCTTCAATATCCTCAATGAAACCTTCGTACATCACGTAATCTTCAATATCCTCAATGAAACCTTCCTACATCAGGTCATCTTCAATATCCTCACTGAAACCTTCCCACATCAGGTCATCTTCAATATCCTCACTGAAACCTTCGTACATCACGTAATCTTCAATATCCTCAATGAAACCTTCCTACATCAGGTCATCTTCAATATCCTCACTGAAACCTTCCCACATCAGGTCATCTTCAATATCCTCACTGAAACCTTCCCACATCAGGTCATCTTCAATATCCTCAATGAAACCTTCTTATATCACGTGATCTTCAATATCCTCAATGTAACCTTTGTACATCACGTGATCTTCAATATCCTCACTGAAACCTTCCTACATCAGGTAATCTTCCCTCCCATAAAGTCAGACACATTCCTCTATTAACGACGACACCACCATGGCTGCTCATGACAGAATCGGTGCCCTCACTCATGAAAAAGGTCTTCTGTCTTGCAAACTCCTATTTCTCTGCAATTTCCAAAAAAAAATTTCTAAGGGTAAACGATTTGATTCATTTAAAAAACGCCAAAGTAAATAAATAAAAGTGAACCCCAATTCATAACAAGACCGCCGCTGATAATTCCAGCTCAGACAGATTTGTCCCCATCACAAGGAATTTGATGAAAATGAAACTTCAGGAAGACCTCAAGACCCATAACTTTGAAAGTTGGGATAACTGGAAGATGGAGAGACAGGGGGTCGGGGATGGATCGGGGACTCGGGGGAGGGTCCATCCCTCATTTTCACATCGAATATGCAGCAGAACTGTTGTAAAGGGCAAATACCCATGGTACCACGTGGTCTTGCAGATACGCACCTTCAGTAATGGCAGGTCGAGTAATAAACTCCTTTGTAGTAATCGAGCCGACTTTCAACATGCCAAGGTGCTGCCTCTCTAGTTTGAAGGTAACCGCCATATAACGACAGGTCCTTGCATCGCATGCGAGGGCACTAACATTCATCACTTGGGCCTTGCATCGCATGCAAGGGCACTAACATTCATCACTTGGGCCTTGCCCACATGTGAGGGCACTAACATTCATCACTTGGGCCTTGCCCACATGCGAGGGCACTAACATTCATCACTTGGGCCTTGCATCGCATGCAAGGGCACTAACATTCATCATTTGGGCCTTGCATCGCATGCAAGGGCACTAACATTCATCACTTGGGCCTTGCCCACATGCGAGGACACCAGCATTCATCACTTGGGCCTTGCCCACATGCGAGGGCACTAACATTCATCACTTGGGCCTTGCCTCACATGCGAGGACTTGTCTCACATTCCATTAACCTGTTTTTCACTGTCTCATTCCATTAATCTCTATTAACCACACACCATTAACCTTGCCTCACATTCATCACTTGGGCCTTGCATCAAATGCGAGGACACCAGCATTCATCACTTGGGCCTTGCCTCACATGCGAGGACTTGTGTCGCATTCCATTAACCTGTTTTTCACTGTCTCATTCCATTAATCTCTATTAACCACACACCATTAACCTTGCCTCACATTCATCACTTGGGCCTTGCATCAAATGCGAGGACACCAGCATTCATCACTTGGGCCTTGCCTCACATGCGAGGACTTGTGTCGCATTCCATTAACCTGTTTTTCACTGTCTCATTCCATTAATCTCTATTAACCACACACCATTAACCTTGCCTCACATTCATCATTTGGGCCTTGCCCACATGCGAGGACACCAGCATTCATCACTTGGGCCTTGCCTCACATGCGAGGACACCAGCATTCATCACTTGGGCCTTGCCTCACATGCGAGGACTTGTGTCGCATTCCATTAACCTGTTTTTCACTGTCTCATTCCATTAATCTCTATTAACCACACACCATTAACCTTGCCTCACATTCATCACTTGGGCCTTGCATCAAATGCGAGGACACCAGCATTCATCACTTGGGCCTTGCCTCACATGCGAGGACTTGTGTCGCATTCCATTAACCTGTTTTTCACTGTCTCATTCCATTAATCTCTATTAACCACACACCATTAACCTTGCCTCACATTCATCACTTGGGCCTTGCATCAAATGCGAGGACTTGTCTCACATTGATCACCTGGGCCTTGCATCAAATTCAAGGCCCAAGTGATTAAGTGATTTCCCACAGAGACTGGTGATAGGATGCCAAAACATTTCTACTTCCTGAGAGAACTCTTCACTCAAGCCAATGGTGGTATCCGCAGTCACGTTAACCGATGTGGTTTGTGTCGTGACCAATGGGGGTGAAAGCAAAACTGATCACATCAATGTCGCCATCGATCAAGTCGTATTTTATTGATAATTGTGATTCCAGGATTCCCGTGTTTTGTTTTGTTTTTTTCAGGGTTTTGTGGATTAAAGATGAATTTGGAGGCCGTGTCCATTGTGGAATGTAGGACAGACAGGATGTTTGTGAAGGGAGCTTGAAGATTGTTCTCGACAACAACGTCCGACACAATGCCTCACTTGGGAGGTTCATTCCGGCCCGTGGAATGTTGTTGTTTTTTCTGGCCTCGTCGGCTTCAAGCGGAAATGTTTATTCCGAGTGCCGCGAAGATGACGCATTTTGTCGTTTTACGGTCGCTCGAGTCCACGTTTTCGTTGTGTAATTGGTCCGTCGTCCATTTTAGCGAAGCATGTTTGACCCTCCTCTTATGGATCCATTTTCGCTTTCACAGTTGGTATGACCACGATGCGATTGGGATTATTCTAAGTAGTTGTGGATATCGTCAGTATTCCTTGGTTAAAACAAAGGTGAAGGTCTACAAGGCCCAAATGATGAATGTTAGTGCCCTTGCATATGGGCAAGGCCTAAGTGATGAATGCTGGTGTCCTCGCATGTGGGCAAGGCCTAAGTGATGAATGCTGGTGTCCTCGCATGTGGGCAAGGCCCAAGTGATGAATGCTGGTGTCCTCGCATGTGGGCAAGGCCCAAATGATGAATGCTGGTGTCCTCGCATGTGGGCAAGGCCCAAATGATGAATGCTGGTGTCCTCGCATGTGGGCAAGGCCCAAGTGATGAATGCTGGTGTCCTCGCATGTGAGGCAAGGCCCAAATGATGAATGCTGGTGTCCTCGCATGTGGGCAAGGCCTAAGTGATGAATGCTGGTGTCCTCGCATGTGGGCAAGGCCTAAGTGATGAATGCTGGTGTCCTCGCATGTGGGCAAGGCCCAAATGATGAATGCTGGTGTCCTCGCATGTGGGCAAGGCCTAAGTGATGAATGCTGGTGTCCTCGCATGTGGGCAAGGCCTAAGTGATGAATGCTGGTGTCCTCGCATGTGGGCAAGGCCCAAGTGATGAATGCTGGTGTCCTCGCATGTGGGCAAGGCCTAAGTGATGAATGCTGGTGTCCTCGCATGTGGGCAAGGCCCAAATGATGAATGCTGGTGTCCTCGCATGTGGGCAAGGCCCAAATGATGAATGCTGGTGTCCTCGCATGTGGGCAAGGCCCAAGTGATGAATGCTGGTGTCCTCGCATGTGAGGCAAGGCCCAATTGATGAATGCTGGTGTCCTCGCATGTGGGCAAGGCCCAAGTGATGAATGCTGGTGTCCTCGCATGTGGGCAAGGCCCAAATGATGAATGCTGGTGTCCTCGCATGTGGGCAAGGCCCAAGTGATGAATGCTGGTGTCCTCGCATGTGAGGCAAGGCCCAAGTGATGAATGCTGGTGTCCTCGCATGTGAGGCAAGGCCCAAGTGATGAATGCTGGTGTCCTCGCATGTGGGCAAGGCCCAAATGATGAATGTGAGGCAAGGTTAATGGTGTGTGGTTAATAGAGATTAATGGAATGAGACAGTGAAAAACAGATTAATGGAATGTGAGACAAGTCCTCGCATGTGACGCAAGGCCCAAGTGATGAATGTTAGTGCATTCGCATGTGGGAAGGGCCCAAATGATGAATGTTAGTGCCCTTGCATGCGATGCAAGGCTCAAGTGATGAATGTTAGTGCCCTCACATGTGGGCAAGGCCCAAGTGATGAATGCTGGTGTCCTCGCATGTGAGGCAAGGCCCAAGTGATGAATGCTGGTGTCCTCGCATGTGGGCAAGGCCAAAGTGATGAATGCTGGTGTCCTCGCATGTGACGCAAGGCCCAAGTGATGAATGTTAGTGCATTCGCATGTGGGAAAGGCCCAAATGATGAATGTTAGTGCCCTCGCATGTGGGCAAGGCCCAAGTGATGAATGCTGGTGTCCTCGCATGTGAGGCAAGGCCCAAGTGATGAATGTTAGTGCCCTCACATGTGGGCAAGGCCCAAGTGATGAATGCTGGTGTCCTCGCATGTGGGCAAGGCCCAAATGATGAATGCGAGGCAAGGTTAATGGTGTGTGGTTAATAGAGATTAATGGAATGAGACAGTGAAAAACAGGTTAATGGAATGTGAGACAAGTCCTCGCATGTGAGGCAAGGCCCAAGTGATGAATGCTGGTATCCTCGCATGTGAGGTAAGGCCCACGTGATGAATGTTAGTATCCTCGCCAGTGAGGCAAGGCCTAAGTGATGAATGTTAGTGTCCTTGCATCCCCATTGTGTGCACTCTTACCCATCTGTTCCTCATGCGAGAAGCCCATTATACTCATGGACTCCATTGTCTCTTGGAAATTATCCTTGTCCTGCTGCCCAGGAATTCCCACATGTCCACTCGAGAGGAAGCGATAATTGCTGAACCCTTCCAGCAGAAGATCAGCTGTGATGAAAAACAAAAGAGAGCGAAATACATCAAATGAAGAATTAGATTCGAGCCATTCGGCATCGACGAACGAGCGAGAGTGATGGTCGTAATCTACAATAATTATGATACAGTCGATTGGTTGGTGGGTGAAGGCCACACTTACTGCGGAGATGTTCTCCAGCACCCGCGAGCAGTTGGTAGAACATGTGGAAAGTTCGCTCATCTTTAGCCTGACGAATGGCTCTCGATTTCTCCAAAAGGTCTTTTAGGCGTCAGGTGAAGGAAGAACGAATGGTGGAGATTGGGGTGTAATGCAGGTTGCTGACAGGTTAATGGTGCAAGTTTCGCATGCGTTTAACAAGACGTCAAAGTTTACAAATGAGGATGATTAATTATATTGTTCTCTCCCTTCCACTAACAGCATGTAGCGTAACATTTGAGCACGGCCAAGAGAAGGTTAGAGTGCAAGGCTTACAATCAAACGACAGGGTTTAAAGCAAATCATGGATTATGGTTGAGGAAATATCAGGAATTTTGGGGCGGGGGGGAGGAAGCTATAATAATAAAGAAAAGGAGGATTTAACGAATTTAACATCCACAGTATCCTGACAATTTGCACTTATTTGTTCAGAAAGAGTACTTGTCGATAAAACTAATTTCGTTCTAAACAGTGATCCAAGTCTCACGACCAATGTCGCTGTGCATGTCACATTATGGAAAATGACATTACGAGGCATGTACATTTACACGCATTGCTAGGACATTACGAGGCATGTACATTTACACGCATTGCTAGGACATTACGAGACATGTACATTTACACGCATTGCTAGGACATTATGAGACATGTACATTTACATGCATTGTTATGACATTACGAGGCATGTACATTTACACGCATTGCTAGGACATTACGAGACATGTACATTTACACGCATTGCTAGGACATTACGAGACATGTGCATTTACATGTATTGCTAGGACATTACGAGACATGTACATTTACACGCATTGCTAGGACATTACGAGACATGTACAAACAACAACAACAACATGCATTTTAAAGGCCATTTTCCCGACTAGAGCGGGGGTTAGCCTTGCGGTCCCCATGACAATCTTCTCCATTTTGCCCTATTTTCTGCATCTCTCCTTGTTAACCCCCTTGCCCACATTTCTTCTTCCACCATCTTTAGCCAAGTCTTTCTCGGTCTTCCCCGTCCTCTACTTCCTTCTACATTCATTTCCATCACTCTTCTCAACCAGTCACTTTCATCCTTCATCAACACATGACCAAACCATCTCAACCTGTTCCTCTTCACAGCATCAATCACAGGCTCTATTCCCATCATCTTTCGCAATTCATCATTTGTCTTCCTCTCTCTCAACGATACTCCGCACGTCCATCGAACCATTCGCATTTCCACCCTTTCCAACCTTCGTTGCTGCTCTACGTTCATTACCCATGTCTCGCTCCCATAAATCATAACACTTCTCACACATGCAGCATACACCTTTCCCTTCAGCATCAACGACACTCCCATCATCATCAGCACGCCACTGAGTTCCCGAAACTTCTTCCATGCACATCTCTAGCAACCGTTGCCGAGTCTGATCCACCTTCTCCATTCAGCATGTCTCCTAGGTAACAAAATGTTTTCACACCTTCCAGCTTCACGCTGTCTCCAAGATCCAACTCAACATTTCCTCCATCTGCAGCTCCCTCTGTGCACACCTTACATTTGAATGTAGCTGCCACACTGGTTAATGACCCTCTCAGACCACTACATTTTTGATGAACCCACTCAGCGCACATTGTACATTGAATGGAGTTCACTCCGACACCCTTCCTACACACAGCACAGGGCCACTTCCCAGTTCTTTCCACCTCACCACATGCTTTACCAGTTGCCATCACCTTCGCCTTTCCGATATTCACCTTCAGACCTTTTGTCTCCATACATTCCTTCCACTTGCTCATCTTTTCCTTCAGTCCATCCATACTTTCCGCAATCAACACCAGATCATCTGCATACAACAACTCCCACGGTAAACCCTCCTTTACGTGCTGAGCCAGCACCTCCATCACAGCTACAAATAGTAGTGGACTTAGTACCGACCCCTGATGCACTCCCACCTTCACCTCAAACTCACCACTGTCCCCGTCCTTCGTCCGTACAGCTGCACATGCTCTTTTGTACATTGCCATCACTACTCTGATCAACCATTCCTCCACTCCTAACTTCCTCAATGCCCATGTCAATACTTTGCGTGGAACCCTATCAAATGCTTTCTCCAGATCAACAAACCCAAGAAACAACTTCTTCCTCTTCTCCATGTACTTCTCCTGCAACTGCCTCAAAACGAAAAGCGCGTCTGTCGTTCCTCTTCCTGGCATAAATCCAAACTGCATTTCGTCGATCTTCACTTTCTTCCTTATCCTCCTCTCCAGCACCCTTTCCAATACCTTCATTCCATGCTCCAATAACCTTATCGCTCGGTACGAGCCACACTCCAGAGGGTCACCTTCCCCCTTGTATAGAGGGACGAGGGTACTCAGTTCCCAATCCACTGGAATGCGGCCTTCTTTCACCAACAGATTACAGATCTCTGTCATTCTCTTCACACCCCAACTTCCTGCTGCCTTCAACATATCTCCCACAACTCCCGTCGGCCCTCCCGCTTTTCTACTCTTCATTGCTTTTATCGCTTCCTCAACTTCCTTCTCAGTTATCTTCTCTGCCGGTCCTAAAACTGGGTTACTCTCTATGTTGCCATCCCATTCATTCTCTGTATTCAACAGCATTTCCATATATCTTTTCCATCTTCCTTTAATTCCATCTGGGTCGACAACGATTTGTCCCACTTCATCCTTCAAACAACTCACCCCCATCACATCACACCTCTCTTTCGCTATCTGCTTTGCAATCCTGAATACTGCTTTCTGGCCCTCTTCCGAATCCAAGCGTTCTCCGAACATTTTCCTACATGCCTCCTGCGCCTTTGCTACCTCTTTCTTTGCAGCCTTCTTGGCTGCCTTATAACTTTCATGCTCTGCTGTTTCTGCTCCCGTACCCTTCGCCTTCTGCCACACCTTGAACTTCTTCCTCTTCTCGTCAATCCTCTTTCCAACTTCATCATCCCACCACCATGTTTCCGAGTGCCTCGGTGGTCCTTTTGTCCATCCACATACCTCACCAACGGCTCCCAACAGACTAGCTTTCATTGACATCCAACCACTTTCAAGCTCAACCACATCATCCTCGACCCTACTCAGCCTCTCTTTTAATGCCTCCCTTACTGTCACCTCTTTCAACCTCCACACCTTCATTCTCAGTTGGTACTTCACCCGCCGAGCTCTCCTCGCACCTTTCACCCTTATGTCGCAGACAACCAAGTGGTGCTGTGAAACAGCCTCCTCCCCTGGGATCACCTTTGTGTCCCGGAGGTACCGCCTAGCTCGCCTACGCACCATCAGGTAGTCAACGGTTGTCGTCGACCCACCTGACGTGTATGTAACAAGCTTATTATCCTCTTTCTGGAACTGAGTATTACAAATCAACAAATCAGCTCCATCAGCAAACTCCAAAATCCTTTCACCTTCTCCATTTCTCACACCATATCTGTAACCCCCATGAACTCCCTCAAAATCATCCTTACTCCTTCCCACATGTCCATTTAGGTCTCCTCCTACCACAACAACTTCCTCATCTTTCACGTTTTCCATCAGCTTCTCTATCGCACACCAGAACTTGTCCTTCTCTTCATCGCTCCGACCAACCTGCGGAGCATATCCCGAGATGACGTTCACCAAGAGCTTTCCAATCATCATTTTCACCATCATCAACCTATCACTCACTCTAGTCACACTCACCACACTGTCTACAAACTCCTCAGAAAACAGGACACCAACACCATTCACGCCCTCCAGGCACCCTTGCCACATAAACTTGTATTTCTGTCCCTGCCTACCCTTCACCATTCTCACACCACTTCCCTTCCATCTCGTCTCTTGCACACAACATATGTCCACTCTTCTTCTGACCAATACTTCCACCACTTCTCCTGATCTCCCTGTCATTGACCCTACATTCCATGTCCCAAACCTCAGAAACCGATCTCCACTTCGGGCTGTACCCTGCCCATACGCAGTTGTAATTGTCATGGTTCTCTTTTTGAGGCAATGTTTTTATGGCCGGATGCCCTTCCTGACGCCAGCCCTCTTAATCGTCTCTTACGACACGCAGGGATACGGTGTACCTATTCTAATCCAGGGTAGACACTGGGAAACGTTTAAAACATGGAAATTCTGGGGGTGGGGGGAGAGCGGCGTCAGCATCACGGCTGCGGTTTAAACATATTTAAATAATATTTAAACAAAACCATGAAAAACAATCTGGGAAAAGTCTCTAAGTGAGAACATGGATTTGAGAAAGCAGGAGTAGAGGTGGAAGAAAAACGAGATATAGGGGGCGGGGCACAAGTGAGGAGGAGAGCGAACAAGCACGTGTCTGGGGGGAGAGAAAGAATTAATATAGAATTTTTTTATTTTTTTTTTGTTCTGTTTTCAAAACGCTGGACAAAGGGTAAGATGTTCGTGAGAGGTATGGGGGAGAAAAGAAAATCAAAGAAACAAGCAAATACTATGAAGGAAAGAACCCATATTCACAAAACACTGACGGGGGGGAGGGAGCCCGGAGAGACCAGGCCGCGCACGAGGCGCGAACAAAAAAACGACCAATTACACACAAATTTGCAACAACTACAAAACCAAAACCAAATAGAAACACACAATAACACATACACAGTGTGTTACGAGACATGTACAGTCACGTGAAAAATAAGTACACCCCATGTAAAGTTTTGACTTTTTCAACATATTTCAACATACAGCTATTTGATCTTTATTTCAACAATATTGATAGATAAAGGTGATATAATATAACAAATATCATGAAACACTTATATTTTGTAGTCCATTGTATAATTTAAATAAACATAAATGCAAATTTCACATGTGGAAAAAGTAAGTACACCCCTAATTTGCATTTATCACTACTTCAAATACCTAAAATTAGAATCAGGTGCACCAGCTCAGGTGCAAATGATTAGTACATCGTAAGAGAGGATCTTGGAGGAACCTGTCTTATTTAAACCTCAGACATTTAGTTTGGTTTGCTCTTTGTTGTTGAAGTGTGCGGAGTCACCATGCCTAGATCAAAAGAGCTCTCTGAGGCCTTCAGAAAGAAGGTTATAGATGCCTACGAGTCTGGGAAGAGATTTAAAAAGATCTCCAAACAATTTGAAATCAATCATTCGACTGTCCGGGAGATCATCTACAAGTGGAGAAGATTCCAAACAACTGCCAACTTGTTCAGGCCAGGCCGCCCCAGCAAGTTCAGCCCGAGAGCAGACCGCAAGATGCTGAAAGAAGTCTCTAAGAACCCCAGAATGTCATCACGGGACCTACAGGTAGCTCTTGCCACTGATGATGTCAAAGTGCACGAGTCTACCATTAGAAAGAGGCTGCACAAATTTGATCTACATGGGAGGTGTGCCAGGAGGAAACCATTGCTGTCCAGAAAGAACATCAGGGCAAGACTAAAGTTTGCCAATGAACACCGAGGCAAAGACCAGCACTTCTGGAACAATGTGCTCTGGATAGACGAGTCAAAGGTAGAGCTATTTGGCCACAGTACCAGAAGACATGTTTGGTGAAAACCAAAGACAGCATTTGACCACAAGAACTTGATACCAACTGTAAAGCATGGTGGTGAAATATTATGGTTTGGGGCACCTTGGCTGCATCAGGGCCTGGGCAGCTCACCATCATAGAATCCACAATAAATTCTTTATTGTACCAGAGGGTGCTTGAGGATAATGTGAGGCCATCTGTCGGAAAGTTGAAGCTCAACCGAAGGTGGACCTTGCAACATGACAATGATCCTAAACATACCAGTAAATCCACCAAGGAATGGCTGAAAAGAAAGAAATGGAGCGTTCTGGAATGGCCAAGTCAAAGCCCGGATCTAAATCCCATCGAGATGTTGTGGGGGGATTTGAAACGAGCTGTGCATGCCCCTCAAACATCGCACAGCTGAAAGAATTCTGCATGGAGGAGTGGGCAAAAATTTCTCCCAGTCGATGTCAGAGACTGGTAGACAGTCATAAGAAACGCCTACTTGAGGTTATTTCTGCCAAAGGGGGCAATACCACCTATTAGAGCCAAGGGTGAACTTACTTTTTCCAAATGCGAAATTTGCATTTATGTTTATTTAAATTATACAATGGACTACAAAATGTAAATGTTTCATGACATTTGTTATATTATATTACCTTTATCTATCAATATTGTTGAAATGAAGATCAAATAGCTGTATGTTGAAATATGTTGAAAAAGTCAAAACTTTACATGGGGTGTACTTACTTTTTCATGTGACTGTACATTCACATGCATTGCTCGGACATTACAAAATAATGGATAAAACGACACAGTACCTGGGATTTGAACCTGGGGATCGCAGTTTCATGAACTTCAAGCTCGGATGGGAATGCCAAGCAAGCAAGCTCACGAGTTTAAAACGATAGAACCACAGACGATGGATTATTGGACCTATTAAAACATCGCTAGATATCCTGACAAGATAATCTACACGAGAAACAGTCATCGTAAGAAGGCTTCGTTTGCTGCCTCGGATCAAAGAGCAAAGTAGAGAAACCAGAGATACAGAGCTTGCGTATGTATGTACGGAAGGCAATCAAAGGAACCAGACCTCCATGATGGAAAGTTGGGTGTCAGGTTGATCAAAGGTGGGAAATACATAAAAACAACACGGAATAAAGGATACACGTCTCGATGTTTGCTCCGACGATGTAGCCAGCCACATCAAAATTGATTCGAATAAACTTGCCCTGCACGAAATCAGATATCAAGGGACATTGCATCAGAGTTTGGCACATTTAAAAGATTTTCATTTGTGTTCATCCAATGCATCTTTACAAAATACGGACACACCTCTGTTGTTCTGTCCATTACTTTAGGAATCTCGTAAATCCATAAACTACAAATCCTGATACAGCACGGAACTTACAAAGCGTGACGAGTTGTCGTTCTTCACAGTCTTAGCATTCCCAAAGGACTCAAGGATAGGGTTCGCCTGCAGGAGCTGCCGTTCTAGCTCACCCTGATGGGAATTTCACGGAGTAAGTGAAACATCAAAACAAAATAAAAAGTACAAGACAGAAGAGCCAAAAGGTTTATAGTGGAGCATCATGCATAACAGGTATTTGCATGATCAAATAGAACGACACTCGGTAGAGCGCATACCTCCACCAGGTGAACAGTTTATATTTTGTATCCCACCGATAGGTTGGATCTGGAATCGCACCTGCACCAAAAGCTCATCAGCATGTTCTTGTCACCTCACCACCTGATCCACCAGGTTCTGTCATAAGTCGTCCACGACCTTTTAAGACATCCTGCAATATTGCGTTTTTTGCCCTCAATGGTGAAGAATCACCAACATATTCTCAGATCCAGATTCGAATTTTCAAATCTTCATCAAAATCTAATCATTTCGTCCGTGTCACATATCTAACATCTTCACCACATTTCGTCCGAATCCGTGCACAACCTTTTGAGACATCCTGTTCACAAACAAAGTCAAACAGACAGGAGACCTCCGGTCCGACATAGCCTCCAACCACCTTCGGTGGCAGGGATAAATATGCCAGCCAGCTGGGAAGGGGACGATAGATAGGATTTCAAACCAATCAGGAGAAAGAAAGCAAAGATAGATGACTTCACTCGCAATATACCTTCGTAAAAGAAAGAATCGAGGCAGAGCATTACACAGTCTGAAAAAGCACTTAAAAAGCATTCCATTACTACCGGGACTTCACAGCTTCAGGACTTGGAGGCATTCCGCTGGGAGTTGCAAAATAAAACTCCATCTGGCCAATAAAAAATAATTCAGTGAAAATCTCATTGCAAATTTCCCGTCACCAATCCACAGTTCAGTATCTGACGGGCGCCCCCGGTCCGAGCCTGATGGGCGCCCCCGGTCCGAGCCTGACGGGCGCCCCCGGTCCGAGCCTGACGGGCGCCCCTGGTCCGAGCCTGACGGGCGCCCCCGGTCCGAGCCTGACGGGCGCCCCCGGTCCGAGCCTGACGGGCGCCTCCGGTCCGAGCCTGACGGGCACCCCTGGTCCGAGCCTGATGGGCGCCCCCGGTCCGAGCCTGACCGGCGCCCCCGGTCCGAGCCTGACGGGCGCCCCCGGTCCGAGCCTGATGGGCGCCCCCGGTCCGAGCCTGACGGGCGCCCCCGGTCCGAGCCTGACGGGCGCCCCCGGTCCGAGCCTGACGGGCGCCCCTGGTCTGAGCCTGACCGGCGCCCCAGGTCCGGGCTGAACCTGCACCTCCGGTCCGAGTCTAACTGGTACATCTAAAATCACCATTGCAAAATAAAGTGAAGCTCAAATTGCCACAATGGGTGGTGCAAAAAGAGAATGGTACACAAAATGGTGCAGATCTTCACCAAAATGGAATCGATGCTTCCTCATCTCACACCATTTTACATTTACACGCATTGCTAGGTCCGTCCACAACTTTGAGATATCCTGCTATGTATCGTTTTTGGCCCGATCTCCCAATGGTGAAGAATCAGTTTAAAAATTCTAGTAGCCGGATCCGAATCTGGATATTCACCAAAATCTAATCATTTCGTCCTTGTGACATACGCTACATCTCTGCCAAATTTCGTCCGAATCCGTCGACAAACTAGATGTCCGCAATAATCCAAGAAATGCCATTTCATTATTTAATATATAAGTATAGACAAGTCTTCAAAATATTTTTCTTAGCATTTCGATTTTTCCTTACGTATTGAAAAATTAAGAAGTTGCCATTTCTTGGACGACCGAGTACAGTACATCCTTCCGAAAAGATAACACCCCTCGTGTTTGTAAAGTACTTCACGTTATTGAACATCAAAGGCAACAAAGAGCTCCTGACTATTCACCCCAAAAAAGGAGATATGCCCATACTAGGCCAACGCAAGAAAAAATTGCAAACATTCTGATTCGCAATAACAAAGAAATTCTACAAATGAAAAGAATGTCGTCAAAAATCGGTGGAATTTGCCTCTTCGCGCTCTCGGCCAACAGTTGGAGAGGAGCCCTTTGGCCAAGGCCGGCACTTTGTGAAGTGCAGATCATAGTCGGTGTTGTTAGCACAAACACATCAGCAGTCAATGGATACAATCACAAAAAGGTAACTCCATCGGAATTAAATTAGTAACACAAACAACACTCTTGAAATAACTGAGAAGTTTTATAAACGGGAACAACGGAGCCACGTGGACGAGAATGTGATGGACGTCGATGTGTGAAAATCACCAAGTGAAGAAACAGTAAATGGAGGATGTAGTTAGTCACGTGATGAATGAGGGAATGATGTTAATGACTTTGCCAGAGTTTGAAAAAACATTAGAGCAGACACTTTATGAAGTTCTGTGAAATTCGTAGAAACAGGTGGTAACAACTGAAAGGTACAAAGATGTTAATGCGGATATAAAAAATACAATGTGGTTAAAACAATGTGGTTAAAACAATGTGGTTAAAACAATGCGGTCATGATGCACCGTGGACAATATGGAAAAACTCACAAAAGCAATATCGCCTTTTTGCTGTGAGGGGACACAAAGGGAAGGAGTGATGAGTATGGAGAGTGAGGATGGGCAGAAAGAAGATGCGCCATGGACGAGTCGATCCATCACCCAGGCCGGGCCAACAGTGAGGGGAAAAAGGACGAGGGTTAGAGTCATCACCAGTTTCACAGCAATGATAAACACAAGTAATAACACAAGCAATGAAATGGTGAACAAGTTATATCCTTGCCTGGGATTTCAATGCGCGAGGTGACTCAGGCTGTGAGAGCAAATGAAAAAACAAATAGTGAAACATGCGTTAGTAAGATGAACATGTGCTCAAAACAAAAACATGAGATGGCAAAAGTGAGAGAAAGTGCAACGATTATACCGCTGCTAAACACTGCGAGGTACACCATACACCATGCCCAATTACCTTCAGCTGAACGAACCAATCGTGGAACTCTTCAAAATGCTTAGCTTATATATGTCTGTATGTGTCCATGTAGCGATTTATTTTTGTCTCTCTTTCTTTCTTTTCTCTCTCTTTCTTTCTTTCTCTTTTTTTCTCTCTCTTCCTCTCTCCTTTCTTTTTCTTTCTCTCTCTCTCTTACACACACACACACACACACACACACACACACACACACACACACACACACACACACACACACACACACACACACACACACACACACACACACACACACACACACACACACACACACACACACACACACACACACACACACACACACACACACACACACACACATTCCACTTTGACATTATGGGGTATTTTGTGACAAATCAGTGACAAAAAAAATCTCAATTTAATCAATTTTTAATAAAGGTGTAACACAACAAAATGTGAAAAAGTCAAGGGGTGTGAATACCTTCTGAAGGCACTGTATGTATGCATCATGAATCACCTGCCGACTTTTAGAGAAGTTCAAAAAAAACATCTTAGGGACACGGTCCGCAAACGCTAAAATAAACGAGAACGGCACTCGTAGAGCGCATGGTCTTCCTCGCACATTCATTCTGACCAATAATACCATCGTTAACCGGACACACTGCTATCAAGGCCCGTGTGCCCGTATCGTCCATTCACCCTGTTATGTCACATAGTGTCTTAGCATGAGTTATGCACATCATCGATTTAATTCTCCACTCACATCGGGTCATGGATCAGATATATGTTTCAGATTTTTTTTTAGATAAAGATTGCAATTCAATCAATTATGGCTGGAATACCACTTCACCGATGACGTCATTTAATCCATTTTAAATTCAGGTGTAACACAACAAAATGTGAAAAAAGTCTAACGTCAGTGCCCCACCGATGAGGTCATCGGTATCACCCCACACCCCATGGTTGATATATTCCAGATTTAAATTCTTTTCGTTGAGCAGTTTGAGAAAATGATGTCCAATGTTTTTCCTTTAATCCAAATGGGCTGCCATACCATGTGACCTTTGATGTCAGATATTATATATATATATATATATATATATGGGAGCGTACGCTGGATCAGCACGTCGTTGCGTCCTTGGACGACTCCTCAGCACCATCCCGACACATGGAATGATATGTTTTTACGGCAGCCAGAGTGCTAATCCTGTCACCAACCTCCTTGAGAGAGGACCCAGTACCCTGGTACTCATTTCAGAAGGATGACGGGCTGAGGCAACCCCACCTATATTAATTCAACAGCTGAATGGGATTCAAGCTCAGGACCTTAGGATCCCAAGCCCGGCGCCCTAACCATTAGGTAAACACCAGGTATATGTCAGAGTTAGCAATAAAATATTCTACATGGGAAATCCCTCCTATGTTTAAAGTTTCGCATTGCTTGCACAAGCAGTTGCAGAGAAAAACATTTTAAAGCGAAAATATATGGATGTGGACACAGATACACAGACAGGGGCATAGCAATATCTCGCATCCCCTTCAGGGCGAGACAAAATATGGAGAAAATTAACAGGGTGAACCAAACTGCGACAAAACATCTTCACACAAATCGTGGAATTCCCAGCAAACCAATTATTATGTACAAATATACACACAATGGACCTGGAAGAGAGGATCAGGTCATGCAGTGCAGCAGCACCGAAGGGGAGAGGAGGAGGAATAACCAACGAGGGGGGGAACTAACCAACGAGGAGAGAAACTAGCCAACGAGAAAGGAAACCAGCCAACGAGGGGGGAACTAGCCAACGAGGGAGGAACTAGCCAACGAGGGGGGAACTCGCCAACGAGGAGGGAACTAGCCAACGAGGAGGGAACTAGCCAACGAGGGGGGAACTAGCCAACGAGGGAGGAACTAGCCAACGAGGGGGGAACTAGCCAACGAGGGGGGAACTCGCCAACGAGGGGGGAACTCGCCAACGAGGAGGGAACTAGCCAACGAGGAGGGAACTAGCCAACGAGGGGGGAACTAGCCAACGAGGGGGAAACTAGCCAACGAGGGGGGAACTAGCCAACGAGGGGAGAACTAGCCAACGAGGGGGGAACTAGCCAACGAGGAGGGAACTAGCCAACGAGGGGGGAAACTAGCCAACGAGGAGGAAACTAGCCAACGAGGAGGAAACTAGCCAACGAGGGGGGAAACTAGCCAACGAGGGGGGAAACTAGCCAACGAGGGGGGAAACTAGCCAACGAGGGGGGAAACTAGCCAACGAGGGGGAAACTAGCCAGCGAGGAGGAAACTAGCCAATGAGGGGGGAACTAGCCAACGAGGGAGGAACTAGCCAACGAGGGGGGAACTAGCCAACGAGGGGGGAACTAGCCAACGAGGAGGGAACTAGCCAACGAGGAGGGAACTAGCCAACGAGGAGGGAACTAGCCAACGAGGGGGGAAACTAGCCAACGAGGGGGGAACTAGCCAACAAGGGGGGAACTAGCCAACAAGGGGGGAACTAGCCAACAAGGGGGGAACTAGCCAACAAGGGGGGAACTAGCCAACAAGGGGGGAACTAGCCAACGAGGGGGGAACTAGCCAACGAGGGGGGAACTAGCCAACGAGGGGGGAAACTAGCCAACGAGGGGGGAAACTAGCCAATGAGGGGGAAACTAGCCAGCGAGGAGGAAACTAGCTAACGAGGGGGAAACTAGCCAATGAGTTTCCCCCTCGTTGATTTGAATGATTCATGCTTTTTTTGGAGAATTCCAAACCTGGATCTTTGCACATATAACAATAGACCACAGAATTCTTTGCCCAAATAAATAAAAGACAATATATATACAGTATATATATATATATATATATATATATATATATATATATATAATAAATAATTTAAACGTTTTTATGCAAGTGCCTGTCCCAAATCAAATTTAAAAATAACAAGCGTTACGCCTCGGTCCCCCGTCGGGGAAGTGATGTGAGTTGACAAAGTGGAAGACGCAGAAAACATACTATGATATGATATTTCGCTCACAAGGTTCAGACATACATGGAGGCGGCCATCTTGGATTTTGGCGTGGCGACCCAATTTTCAATAGCCTTCTTCCTTATGCCGAGATACACACACACACCAGATTAGAAGTTGGTACTTCGCTTATTTTTCAAGATATTCAGCTCACAAGGTTCAGACATACATGGCATCAGACATACATGGTGGCGGCCATCTTGTATTTTGACGTGGGTTGCACCCACACACCAAATTCGAATGCGGTCCTTCGCTTACGCATGCACGCACGCACGGACGGACGGACACACGGACGGAGGGGAAAACCATAGTCCCCCTTTCGCTCCGCGGTGCGACGGGGGACAAAAATTAACCTTCGTAGTTATTCCTTCACCTTATCCACGTGCCAAATGCAATCTGCCAATAAATGCCACGAGTGAAACTCACCGGCACACCATGGTCTTTGCGGCTCTTATGAGAGGAGGCAACGAGGGCAAGATACTGGATCACCTTCTTCGTATTCTCCGTCTTCCCTGCACCAGACTCTCCGCTGCACAGAAAGAACGTGTCGACATCATGTGGCACGGCTCATTCGCCTCATGCAGCAGTCACAATGTGGAGTCAAGTTAAAGGAGATGGGAAGCACAGCACAGGGGTTTACTGGATCTCCAGGAACCACCACCCAAAAGGTAAGTACCTCAGTACAATCCATCTGGGTTTAAATCATCAGGACCCATCACTACTTAGTTGCTTGTGACGCCAATCTTTTTCGACCTTTCTTCCCACATGGTTCTTTATACTCAACCATTCCCCTTTGTTCCCCCATCACGGCTCGTTTTCGACATTCTTGGACCAATCCCTTCTTTTCCTGCATTCCGACGCATGAACTGCTGCAAAGCCTTTGTTGGAGTGCATTTTGCCACTTAACCTTCTTAGCAAACCCAACACACTCTCGATTCTCCCAGTCCCTTTAGTTCTTATCTCTCATCAATGATGGGGCAGGGGAAGCTAAGTGAAAATCCAGGGCATCATCAAGGGCCAGCTCTTAAGGTATACACTGGCACACAAGGGGGAAATGTAGGGGGGAGAGAGAAGACCAAAATGTTTTTTTTTTTGATGGGTAAGAAAGATGGAGGAGCGAGGGGAGTTGAGAGGGACGTATGTATGAAACGTATAGAAGATGGAGGGAGGCAGCCAAAAGTCAAAATGCACGGTACTTGCGTATCATGTAACGAATAGATGGTCCTTCACTAATAAATCTGAATGCAACGTATTTCCAGCATTATTTAATTCTGCTCCCGTTTGAAGCTCTCCAAACGAGCACCTCCATCATCAGCTTCATTGTACAAATCACATGACATGGAGGTGCTTCATTCAAGGTGACCATTTAAATTTTTCTTTTGTTTGCCGATTCCTTTGGGTATTTTTCCAAGTGAAGCCATATCTATCCCTCAGTGTTGGCATTGGGACGTGGAGGTTCCACAACCTTGCGGAGGTGTCACGGAGCACCACAGTGGGCGAATAAGACCCCGGGGCCAGGTTTCTGAGCAGCTGTAGGAAACGATGCCACACCGGCGAAGGTAACGCAACAATGCTTCAATCCAGTCCACCACAAAGCCTCTCAATGTTGGCATCAAGCATTTCAAAACTGCCACAACTCAAACGTGCATCGACATCAAAGCCAGAACCTATAACCTGTTAAAAATAGAAACTTAAAATAAAACATCTAATTCATCATCGAATGGGCATTTTCTATGGAACAGACTCCAATACCGCTCGGCATGCTCACAAGCAGCAGATTACCAAAACACACTTCCCATATCTATATCAGGATGACCTACAAATGTGATGCACCTTGGTTACCATCTTACAATCGTTTGCAAAATGTACGATGTTCCATGTACGATCGTCTTGACAGAGTGCGGTGCTGGGTGCTGCCGAAGCACTTTCTTGACACACGTGATGCTCGATGGTCTACAATGGTCTTCCCAGCATTCAGTGAGGACAGCAATTTGTATTTTGTTCATGGTGCCGGCGATAGCTCGACTACTCTTTGCGAAGGACATCGTCGAATCTTTAACGTCCACCAACTAATGTCGGCCGACAGAACGCCCATTTTAACGTCCATCCGAGGAATAATAAATAAATAAATCTTTATTGTCCCATATTCAGGGAAATGGACACACATTGATGAATCACCCTGAACATGAAACACCAGGATGAAAGTTTATAGCTGCGTTGGGATTCGAACCCAGGCTGGACAGGGGGATGCGTATACTTCGAGGCTATCCTGACATCCAAACACTAAAGACGGAATCCACAAGCTGCCACAATTTGGGTCCGAAACGTTTAGCCTTCAAACCAGGCCATCGGTATCGTTTTATAGTCACACTCCATATCTGCAGAAAAGCCTCGGGTTGACCCGGAGTCCACAGGAAACACGCTGCCAGAATCCTCACAATGCTTCGGCACCTTCTCAGCAGTGTCCAGCATCTGTTGAATTGTCCCCACAAGAGTCAAATGAAGCGGAAAAGTACAGCAAAACAAGAAAGGCCGGCAAACAGAAACAAAGGAGGGCAGGAAGCGAACAGACGGGAAGAGTTTGCGGCTAAGATTGAAGAGCGAACGGAAGGGGGCGCGGGGGCGGAGGTTGGCGGAGTGGTAAAGATTTAGGGCTGCAGTGATTGCCAGAGCAGGAATTTAATCGTGAGGAAACATTGGCGTGGCTGCCAGAGCTAAAGCCCGGCTGCACGAGCTCAGCAAGAGGGCGTTTGGCATGTCACGGCGAGAAAGTGGCTGGGTCCGGAATGTGCGCAAATCTCAAAACACGGTGGCCCCTCAGGGGGGTACGTGCGGTGGACGCACTCGACACTCCGCATGGGCACCGTGGTTAAGGTGCACTGCGAGCGGAGCCTGCGACCATGAAACCGCTTGGTGCGGAGAAGAACCACAACGAGACCACAAAAGCTTCCTGTGATGAAATAGTTCTTGCGGAGAAGAAAAAAAAATTGCATTAATATTTATTGCCTCCTTTCTCAAAATTACTTCACTACGTGCAAACATATCGACTTCACCATACTTTAGAAGCCTCATGCAGGAACAGCACTGTCACCACGGAATGTGCAACATCAAGCAGCAGACTGCAACTGCAACTGCAACTGCAGCGTCAACAAAGACAGGAAAAGCAAATCGATGCTGTGCATGCCACAAGCCTGGGGATTGTTGTGCTGCATTTTGTGGTGTCTGCAGATTCAAAAGCTAACTCGTCTCGCATAAAGTGGAGACTGGCCAGGCCAAACCCTCTACCACTTACAAAAGTTACATTTATGTTGCCAAATAAGGTAGGCAATTGTTGCACAATAGTCAAACTCCCTCCACCACCCCCCCCCCCCCCCTCCCATTCCATTTACCTTTCCTCCACACCACACCCTCCACACCCTCCACACTTCCCTACCCCCCAGCCCTGAGAAATGCTCCCAGCACCAAGCACAAGAATGCATGGCGATGCCACACCCAGTATTGGTGAGAAGTTGCACTATTCTTTCATCACTTGCCATCCCAGCCAAGGAACACAGGCCAAAATGGTGGTGATATGAGGTGTTCGTATCACCAAAAAAATGCTGTCGGATTGTCTGTAAAACACCAGATTTCTACCTTTTCACCTGCCTTCCAACAACCAAAGTTCTTGTGGAATCTGCAATCACATTATTGTATTAAATTGCGGAAGTCTGACAGGATGGAGCAAAGATAGTGACCACACTTTAGCTGTCTCGTGTAGGTTCGATATTCGGCCTAGCTCTATCCTGTTGGATCGGTGCTTCACAGGCAGGACGGAGCATTGACGGGCGTGCTGTCCAATGGACTGATATCAAGCCTGTTGTCCAGTCTCCGAGCAATAGTTGGGAAACAGTAAAAAATTCCACTGGGTTGTCGAACAAAGAGGCGGCAAGTTATCACCGGCACCCTCAGCAAAAGCTTGATTCCTGCCAAAACCTACAGGGGGCACCACCATCAGCAGCACAAACCACAACCCGAAAGAACGGTGCACACCTGCCGGCACATCCCATCACCGCCTCCCAGTCCAATATGCATATACAATGGGAAAGATAAAATGGAACACATTTGCACCCCCCTCAATAATTAGGTGGAACCGTTGATGTGACGCGAGGAAGGATATACATAGCAGGTCCTTTTGGAACGAGTGAGTAGTTTCCAGAAATAATTCCCAAAATAAAAGTTACCAGAAATCATTCCCAAAATAAAAGTTACCAGAAATCGTTCCCAAAATAAGTTACCAGAAATCGTTCCCAAAATAAAAGTTACCAGAAATCATTCCCAAAATAAAAGTTACCAGAAATCATTCCCAAAATAAGTTACCAGGAATCATTCCCAAAATAAAAGTTACCAGAAATCATTCCCAAAATAAAAGTTACCAGAAATCATTCCCAAAATAAAAGTTACCAGGAATCATTCCCAAAATAAAAGTTACCAGAAATCATTCCCAAAATAAAAGTTACCAGAAATCATTCCCAAAATAAAAGTTACCAGAAATCATTCCCAAAATAAAAGTTACCAGAAATCATTCCCAAAATAAAAGTTACCAGGAATCATTCCCAAAATAAAAGTTACCAGAAATCATTCCCAAAATAAAAGTTACCAGAAATCATTCCCAAAATAAAAGTTACCAGAAATCATTCCCAAAATAAAAGTTACCAGAAATCATTCCCAAAATAAAAGTTACCAGGAATCATTCCCAAAATAAAAGTTACCAGAAATCATTCCCAAAATAAAAGTTACCAGAACCTCCCCAAAATAAAAGTTACCAGAAATCATTCCCAAAATAAAAGTTATCAGAAATCATTCCCAAAATAAAAGTTACCAGAAATCATTCCCAAAATAAAAGTTACCAGAAATCATTCCCAAAATAAGTTACCAGAAATCATTCCCAAAATAAAAGTTACCAGAAATCATTCCCAAAATAAAAGTTACCAGAAATCATTCCCAAAATAAAAGTTACCAGAAATCGTTCCCAAAATAAAAGTTACCAGGAATCATTCCCAAAATAAAAGTTACCAGAAATCATTCCCAAAATAAAAGTTACCAGAAATCATTCCCAAAATAAAAGTCATCAGAAATCATTCCCAAAATAAGTTACCAGAAATCATTCCCAAAATAAGTTACCAGAAATCATTCCCAAAATAAAAGTTACCAGAAATCATTCCCAAAATAAAAGTTACCAGAAATCATTCCCAAAATAAGTTACCAGAAATCATTCCCAAAATAAAAGTTACCAGAAATCGTTCCCAAAATAAAAGTTACCAGAAATCATTCCCAAAATAAAAGTTACCAGAAATCATTCCCAAAATAAAAGTTACCAGAAATCGTTCCCAAAATAAAAGTTACCAGAAATCATTCCCAAAATAAAAGTTACCAGAAATCATTCCCAAAATAAAAGTTACCAGAAATCATTCCCAAAATAAAAGTTACCAGAAATCATTCCCAAAATAAAAGTTACCAGAAATCGTTCCCAAAATAAAAGTTACCAGAAATCATTCCCAAAATAAAAGTTACCAGAAATTCCCAAAATAAAAGTTACCAGAAATTCCCAAAATAAAAGTTACCAGAAATCATTCCCAAAATAAAACTTACCAGAAATCATTCCCAAAATAAAAGTTACCAGAAATCATTCCCAAAATAAAACTTACCAGAAATCGTTCCCAAAATAAAAGTTACCAGAAATCGTTCCCAAAATAAAACTTACCAGAAATCATTCCCAAAATAAAAGTTACCAGAAATCATTCCCAAAATAAAAGTTACCAGAAATCATTCCCAAAATAAAAGTTACCAGAAATCATTCCCAAAATAAAACTTACCAGAAATCGTTCCCAAAATAAAAGTTACCAGAAATCATTCCCAAAATAAAACTTACCAGAAATCATTCCCAAAATAAAAGTTACCAGAAATCATTCCCAAAATAAAACTTACCAGAAATCATTCCCAAAATAAAAGTTACCAGAAATCATTCCCAAAATAAAACTTACCAGAAATCGTTCCCAAAATAAAAGTTACCAGAAATCATTCCCAAAATAAAAGTTACCAGAAATCATTCCCAAAATAAAAGTTACCAGAAATTCCCAAAATAAAAGTTACCAGAAATCATTCCCAAAATAAAACTTACCAGAAATCATTCCCAAAATAAAAGTTACCAGAAATCATTCCCAAAATAAGTTACCAGAAATCATTCCCAAAATAAAACTTACCAGAAATCGTTCCCAAAATAAAAGTTACCAGAAATCATTCCCAAAATAAAAGTTACCAGAAATCATTCCCAAAATAAAAGTTACCAGAAATCATTCCCAAAATAAAAGTTACCAGAAATCATTCCCAAAATAAAAGTTACCAGAAATCGTTCCCAAAATAAAAGTTACCAGAAATCATTCCCAAAATAAAAGTTACCAGAAATTCCCAAAATAAAAGTTACCAGAAATTCCCAAAATAAAAGTTACCAGAAATCATTCCCAAAATAAAAGTTACCAGAAATCATTCCCAAAATAAAAGTTACCAGAAATCGTTCCCAAAATAAAAGTTACCAGAAATCATTCCCAAAATAAAAGTTACCAGAAATTCCCAAAATAAAAGTTACCAGAAATTCCCAAAATAAAAGTTACCAGAAATTCCCAAAATAAAAGTTACCAGAAATCATTCCCAAAATAAAACTTACCAGAAATTCCCAAAATAAAAGTTACCAGAAATTCCCAAAATAAAAGTTACCAGAAATTCCCAAAATAAAAGTTACCAGAAATCATTCCCAAAATAAAAGTTACCAGAAATCATTCCCAAAATAAAACTTACCAGAAATCATTCCCAAAATAAAAGTTACCAGAAATCGTTCCCAAAATAAAACTTACCAGAAATCATTCCCAAAATAAAAGTTACCAGAAATCATTCCCAAAATAAAACTTACCAGAAATCATTCCCAAAATAAAAGTTACCAGAAATCATTCCCAAAATAAAACTTACCAGAAATCGTTCCCAAAATAAAAGTTACCAGAAATCATTCCCAAAATAAAACTTACCAGAAATCATTCCCAAAATAAAAGTTACCAGAAATCATTCCCAAAATAAAACTTACCAGAAATCATTCCCAAAATAAAAGTTACCAGAAATCATTCCCAAAATAAAACTTACCAGAAATCATTCCCAAAATAAAAGTTACCAGAAATCATTCCCAAAATAAAAGTTACCAGAAATCATTCCCAAAATAAAACTTACCAGAAATCGTTCCCAAAATAAAAGTTACCAGAAATCATTCCCAAAATAAAAGTTACCAGAAATCATTCCCAAAATAAAAGTTACCAGAAATTCCCAAAATAAAAGTTACCAGAAATCATTCCCAAAATAAAAGTTACCAGAAATCATTCCCAAAATAAAAGTTACCAGAAATCATTCCCAAAATAAAAGTTACCAGAAATCATTCCCAAAGTAAAAGACTAATTTTAATTATCAAGCAGTGTCATAATCAGGAAAGATAGTCAGGAAAGGTTGCATCATCAAAGGAATAGAAACCAGGTATGGCTGACGGAGGTTTGAAAAGAAGGTTTGGAAGAGGATAGAGAATATCATGGATAGGGGGATGCAGCCAGATGTGGGATTTCTGTACCTGTATGAGCAGAAGAAAGCAGCAAGGAGAGCAGTGGATAAGGTGATATGGAAGAGGAGGTGTACAACAAGTTGGAAGAGGATGGTGGGAGGAAGCTAATCTATAAATTGGCTTGTGACGGGGATGAGGATAGCAATAACATGAAGAAGGGAGGTGTGGGGAGGGGCCGTTGATTATGGATGGAGGAAGGAGACTAGTGACAGAAAGAGGACAGTATTTAAGGTGTGGGAAGGATATTTTGGGGGAGTTGTTGAACCGGGAAAGGAAAGGAGCAACGGCGAGATGGAGCTACCAAGTTATGTGGAGAGTAAAGTGCAGGTGGTGGAGATCACGGAAGAGGAAGTGCAGATGACATTGAAGAAGATGAAGAAGGGAAGAGTGGTAGACATTGACGTGTTGTGTACAGAGATGATAATTGCAGCAGGAAAAGACCGAGTCAGGTCGACAAAGAGGTTGTTGAATGTTTGCATGAGGGAGGGGTCAATTCCAGAGGAGTAAAAGACAGGGATGACTGTGCCAACATGGAAGGGAAAGGGAGATATTCAAGATCCTGGGAAGTACAGGGGAATTACACTCCTTAGTGATGTCATGAAGGCGCTGAAGAGGGTTCTGGACGGGAGGACAAGGGAGAGTATGGAGAAGGAGATCGGAGAAGGGCAGCAGGGGTTTAGAAAGGGTCGAGGAATGACATGGGATGTTCACCCTGAGACAGCTGGTGGAGAAGAGGTTGGAGGTGCAAGGTGAAGTGGCATTGGGATTAGTGGATCTGGAGAAGGCCTACGACACTGTACCGAGAGAGATGGTAATGGCGACACAGACAGATGGGAGTGCTGGAAGCAGACGCTAGGTTGGTGGAAGGGATGTACAAGGGAAGGAAGAGAAGAGTTTTTGCTGGCCCTGGAATGTCGGAGGAGTTCAGTTTAAGCATCGATTAGAGGCAGGGAAGTGCCGTCAGCCCACTCATGTTTATCATGGTGATGGAGCTGGTAAGCAGGAAGGTGAATATGAGGGGTAGTATGGTGAGGATGTTGTATGTGGACGATCTGGTTGTTGTGGTTGAGCATAGGCGGGAGATGCAGGAAGTACTGGGGGAGTGCAAGGAGGAATTTGAAAAACATGGGTTGAAGATGAATATGGAGAAGACTGCGGTGATGTGTGGGTCGAACAACAGATCAGGTTAGAGGGGAAGGAGATCGGACCAGAAACTAGGTTTGAGTATCTGGGGGGGGGGGGGGGGGGAGGGACAGTGACCGGGGATGGTAAGTCCAAGGCAGAGGTGCGGAGGGGGATTCAGGTGGGTGTGAATGTGTGGAGGGAGTAATGGCAGACAAAGATTTCAGGGAGATTGAAAGGGAAGGTTCTGATGTCTTGTGTAACGCCGGCCTACCTTTTACTATCTGGAGACTGTGGCACTGACAGAGAGACACCAACAGAGGCTGCAGATGTTGCGAGAACAACTAGGTAAGGAGGATTGTGGGAGTGAAGAGGGTGGATAGAAGGAGAAAGGATGAACGGAGGGAGGAGATTGATGTGCAGATGAGCTTGATGGGGAGATTGGAGAAATTCTGGCTGAGATGGGCTGGACATTTAGTGTGGATGAAGGAAGAAAGAATGGCAGAGAGCGGATGGGTTGAGGGAACAAGTCAGGAGGAAAAGACATGGACCGTGGTTGAGATGGGAGGATTGTGTAAGGAGTGACATCAGTAAGGTGGGCGTTTGGAGGGTGGAGAGAGTTGGCTGAGAACAGAGGAGAGTGGAGGAGTATTGTGGTCAAGGCGGGGCAGGAGCTTGGTGACATTGGACCTCGACCCTTATAAAGGGAAGAGGAGGAGAAGAAGAAGAACAATCATTTATGTATGTCAGTGATCATATTAAATCAGTAATTTATTCTCAAACTCATTGGATTTCCATAGAGTGCATCCTTTAATTTGGAATTCAAGCAGGCGGTACCCCAGCATCTCACGTCATCCCTCATCTCTACCCACAATTTGCTTTTAACCACCTATTAACCCTAACCAACCTAATGCAACCATCTTATTTTCACATAAAATATGACATTAGCTCCCTCATAAGGAACTTCGACAAAAGAGGCGGCGATTAGACCCATCAAAGCCGGCGCTATTATTACCAACCTCTGATCGTTTATCCATGCTCTATCTCTTTAAATGCTGAGAGTCAAGCAAGGAAGCAGCACAATCCTTTAAAGTACGACTCGGCCGCGATTCGAGCCTCCGACCTCCCAGACTCAGAGCGGACGGTCAACCATCACTCCACCAAGGCTGTGACCGTCTTTCCTTGCAACTCTCGTTTTATGTTCGTTCATTCCCTCGTTTGTGTCCAACTAGGCCTCCACTACTCTCAGTAGGTTGCCATTTTCCCCCCTATCACCTTGTTCTTCCATATAAGCCTCAATATTGTATCGAATTTTTCAAGATTTTATGGGCAGGAACATTATTGGCCAACTCAGCGGTTTCACAGGCTGTGTTTCATCTGCAGCTCGGATTTAACACAGACAGCAATGAAATAGCTACGAGCCATAATGCGCATAATTATCCCATGTCCCCCATGCCCCCACCATTAGGAGGAGTTGTGCTGGCACAATAGCTGATGTGCAAGATTTTTGGGATGCCAGCCAGATAAAGCTGAGCGAGCATGAGGTTGCAAAAGTGTCGGGGAGGTGGGTGCGTTGGGAAGACATACGTACACGCACACGCACCAAAAGCTTTTATAAAAAGACATAAGCGACCATGATTATGGTCGGTCCTCATCCGCATTAAGGCTGCATCGTGCACTCAAGAAACAGACAACAAACCGCCTCCGTCACATTCCCATACTCACTGTCCTTCGCCAGTGCCAACTCTGATGACCGCGACCTTCTGGCAAAGCAAACATTCTGACGATATCTCACCTTCTCCATTACACTGTGCCCATCGAAAAATGCCGCCCTCAAACCCTCACAGGTGTGAAGCACACAGTCCAAATCGAATGATGTCACAAGGAGGTGAAACATTAACCGAGTGAGGATGCCGATTCAGGAAGACGCAGAAAGAGGGACGCAGAGAGATGGTGCAAAAAAATAAACAAATAAGCAAAAGGATGGAGTTTTTTTTTTTAAGAAACATGTAATTTTGGGTAGATCAACTTACGTGCAAAGGATGGATTGGTCTTCACGATCTAGGGGATAAATAATAAATAAATAAAACACCAATGAGGAAGCAATACGGAAATGGAAACAAAAGTAGTAATTGAACTTAAAATGCAAACAGTTTATACAATTCATAAAATGGTTTATCAAACCGAGTCAAAACTTGTGAAATATTCTTTGGATTCATTACGTTTCCTCTTTCAAAGTACACCATAAGACTATTTGAGATAAGGCTGAGCTTAAGGAATACCATAAGTCCAAATGGATTTGAATCCAAATTAACCGTTAACTCCACCAACAGAGATTCCATTGGACTTCACTCAAGTCGAATGGGTTCAGGTGGCCGTCCATCGGTTTGAAGGGAAAGACGACACACTCGAGTGGATAGCCTTGTAAAAGGAAGGATAGCCAAGGATAGCCTTGTAAAAGGAAGGATAGCCAAGGATAGCCTTGTAAAAGGAAGGATAGCCAAGGATAGCCTTGTACCCTTGTAAAAGGAAGCGATAGGCCCAAATTCACATTCTTTTCTGAAACCCTGGTTAAATGCTTTTTCTTGAATCAAACAGGTTTTTCAAATTCATTATGCGGTACGCAAGCAAGTTTTATATACGATCTCAAACCAATCGTCAGAGGAGCTCGAGGATTGCAAATTTCAAACCACCACGTCGACACAACAGCTGATCCACGGCAAGAGTGAAAATGTCGGCTTGGTCAACACCTGCTCTCGTCATCAAAGGCCGTGGGTAAGAGAAACCAAGGCCTTGCTACGTTCTGGGGAAATTCTCATTTGCCAACAAAGTCTCGTGTTCTTGAGCCAACGAAACCACAATTTACTAATTACTACTGAGGCAAGAATTTTAACAACTACCGAACTGCACAATCAGGATAGAAACACCTGCACACAAAAACAAAGGAAAGCAAATCACGGACCAAAGAAGCACCACCTACGTTTTTGACGACCTTGCGGACAGGCTTACTGGCGACCGGTTTGGTAATGGATTGCGCTGCAAGGCCCATTTAAGGAGAACTGATTGGCTAAGAAGATGGGAGATCCATTGCAAATCCAATGGCAGCATTTTCGTGCTCATTCAGGAATTGTTGCTCGTCCACATTACGGAATGAGCAGCACCTTAAGACCCAGACCAAGTGGGGCAATGCCAATCAGATTACCCCTATCCGAAGGTCATTAGTGAAACAGATGGGTTTTAATTGACGATCAAATAGCAATGTTATGATTCTCCCAAGACTAGCTTGAGGTCCAAAAAGCTGAAGAATAGAGTGGTGACCAAGTGGTGACCAAGTGGTGAAGACAAGTTCACACCGAGCTACGCTCATGCTGATCACCTGCAACAGAGTTAGCTTAGCGTTGAGGTGAACTGAGCCATGGATGATGCAATCCTGACAGGTAGAAGACACCAAATGACATTGCATGTGGCTTTCATCAAAACTTTTTGGAGGCCGAAAAGTGAAGCAGTGTTGAAGTAGCGCACAGACCGAGAGAGAGGATGCACGCATTAAAATTTACAGCAGGAAGGAAAACGAGGGCCTGACACTCAAATCAGTCATGGTGGAAGCTGCCAGAAAAGGCCAAATATACTTATAGATTCTCTTCACAAGTCAAGAAACAGGAATTATAAGAGATGCAGCTCTAAAGCAAGTGTGCAGCAGAAATACCTCCACATTTAACAATGATTCTCAAACATGAGGGAGGCTTCATAAACCAAAATATCAAGGCCTCACCAACTACACTGACAAACATCCTCCCATCACCACAATCAAGAACCGAACCCTCCTCATCTCTAACATCAGAATGCAATGACCTAGCTCCCTTTAAAAAACTAAAAAACCATGGAACCCGACAGTTTGTGCAATGAAAGGACTCTTCCTCACAACAAGTACTGCCAGCAAGAACGAACTCTGTGGTGGTAACTAAATCAAAGTGAAAAAAATATGCCAAGTCAGAAATTACTCAAACTTGGATTTTTCCTTCATCTCCCCTTTGATTTATTCCTCTCCGCAATCTTACACAATTTTCTCATATGCAAAAAAATACATATACAGTATATATAAATATATAGTTTTTTTTGGGGGATATATTTTTATCTTATTTTATTATTATTTCTTATTTTTATTATTTATTTATTCATTATTATTATTATTATTATTATTTTATTTATATATCTAAATATCTACAAAGCTCAGTTGACTTTTGCTCCACCAAATAACAGCGAAACGGAGTTGAGTAAAAGGGTGAAAATTCTACAGATGCTGTGATAAATATCTACCTCTGTCGGTTTGAAAGAGAAGAGACGTCTGGATCAATTTTTGAATTAAATTTAAATCCCGATATATATATATATATATATATATATATATATATATATATATATATATATATATATATATATATATATATATATATATATATATATATATATAAATAAACGCGAGTTGTCTGTGTGTGTGTCCGCGTTTTATTCAGAGATGGCTGAACGGATCTTCATCAAACTTTCAGAGGTTCATCAGTGAGTGCCTGGGAGTGTTGTAGGCAAAAATAAATAAATAAATAAATGAATGAACAGAAAAACGAACTTTTTCTGGAGTTTAAAAAAAAAAAAAAAAAATACATAAAATCGCTTGATAGTGCCGAAGCCTTTTTTAATTAATGACAGTTATATACAAGTACACATTTGCATAAATAAATACAAAACAATCACCAGACATTTGAATACAAATAAATCAAACAATTCCGGAAGTGTACGAATTTGGTAGTATGGCTTCTTCTTCTTCTTCCTGATCGGCATCACACTTATCTCAGAAACGTGAGCCACATTCACTCAGAAACGTGAGCCACTCCCCTTCCTCTCCTGCCTCCCTCCTCCCCGCCCCTTCCCCCCCTCCCCACCCTTCGCCCCTCCCCTCCTCCTCCCCTTTAAGATATAAATTCTCTGAAAAAGAGCTTCCACTTCTGACTGTTCCGCTTCTCCCCCTCCCCACCCTTCCCCCCCCCCCCCCCCTCCCTCCGTTCCCCTCCCCTCCCCCACCCGGCAACGCCGGGTACTTCTGCTAGTTATTGATACTCATGAGATACCCATGCTAAGCACGGGTGGGAGGCCAGAAGCAAACAGGCAATGCAGATACGGCGAATGCTAAAGCATGAAACCAATAAATTCCACATTCCTGTGGCACCCTCAGTCACAAGTCAGACGTGGACAGCAAGTTCGTTAAGGACTTCCATGAAAAACGCACCCGCTCGCAAACAAACGGGTACGTTCACGTATGGAAACATCGATCGTGGATCGGTGACAAATCTGCATATGGCGATCCGCGAAGTTCACGTTTAGAAAGTAGAAACCATCAGGGCATGTCGTCATTCACTTGAACTCGATATCTTTTTTCATTCCAAACAACATAACTCCAATCACAAATTAATCACAAAATGAACTTTTTAAAACATTGTTAAGGTTTCCTTCATTGTAAAAACTACCAAGTCAACAGTTAAAAGGATTTTGAGCCGATAGGTGTTACGGCCTTGGCAAGATCGATGGAGACAGCGATCTGTTAGCTTATACACCGCCCAAATAGCTATGTGGAATTCTCTCATGTAAAGATTAAACTCACGTCATTTGAACTTTGGCCGAGGTCATTATTTACTTTTAATGATGTTTGTATACGAATCGAAAAGAAGATAATTGGTTTTGGGTCGTCCTTTCCGCATATCTCGTGGGATTGTGAGTTGGAGAGACGACCGTGATGGCGGGGAGGGGGTTGGCATTCTCTCAAGCAGGGATTCAACCCATGTCCTTATAAAAGGTCTTTGTCCGAGGTCACCGAGTCTGATCGATGCAGCTGTGCAGCGATCGGTGCAGCCGTTTGTGCAGCACCCGGGAAAATAACGTTATGCGGGAGTCCAAACCTGAAAATGCTGGAGGCCAAAGCTGAAATTGGAAAAACAATATACCCTATTTTACTCCAGGAGATCCCAGGATTACCACACCCAAAATATCGTTGCGATCGGTTCAGCCGTTTTTGCGGTACCTTCGAACAGACAGACAGATGGACATTTGGTGAATTATAGTAAGATATATATATATTTGAGATATATTATATCTCAAACTTTTGTGAAATCGTACCAGACTTCTAGTATGCACCTATCTCTCCCGTGTGTATGTCCTAATGGTATTTTTTTTTGAAAAATGTTTTAAAAAATTATTTGAAATTTGTTTGGATAAAGAATTTTTTTCCCCCCAACTTAAATCTTCAGCTTGAATTTTTTATAAAATGTAATACCACGTATATTACAAATACATTTGTGCAAAATAATTATTTGTATTCTGATTGGTGTAAACCATGACAAAACAGCAACTCAGGTACAGTCGTCTATATATCTATATATGTGGGCAGTATGCGTTGTCACTGAACTACTCCTTCAAACTTTTGTTTCCGTGGTTGTGAAGTGTTTTTAATTACATGGTGGTGAGGGGTTTTGAATTACATGGTGGTGGGGTGTTTTGAATTATGTCGTGGTGAGGTGTTTTGAATTACGTGGTGGTGAGGCGTTTTGAATTACGTGGTGGTGAGGTGTTTTGAATTACGTGGTGGTGAGGTGTTTTGAATTACGTGGTGGTGAGGTGTTTTGAATTATGTCGTGGTGAGGTGTTTTGAATTACGTGGTGGTGAGGTGTTTTGAATTACGTGGTGGTGAGGTGTTTTGAATTACGTGGTGGTGAGGCGTTTTGAATTACGTAGTGGTGAGGTGTTTTGAATTACGTGGTTGTGAGGGGTTTTGAATTACGTGGTGGTGGGGTGTTTTGAATTATGTCGTGGTGAGGTGTTTTGAATTACGTGGTGGTGAGGTGTTTTGAATTACGTGGTGGTGAGGTGTAATCGTCCCAAACTTCCAGTCTGCACCTACCCCTCCCGTATGTATGTGCTGAGGGGTTCTTTTTTGAATGGTTTTTTTTTTTTCAACCTAAATTGCTTGTAAAAATGTAATCTATCTATAATTCCAGTAATCTCTGTGTGTCTGTGTGTGTGTGTGTGTGTGTGTGTGTGTGTGTGTGTGTGTGTGTGTGTGTGTGTGTGTGTGTTTGTCTGTGACCGCTGTTTCTCGACAACTACCGGTCCGATATACTTGAAACTTGCCAGGTATATTGCTGGGGACCCGAGGATGTGCCTTTTCAAGGTTTGAAATTAATCAGAGAAGTAGTTACCGAGCTATGGCGATTTAGCCGTTCGCCGTTCGCTTTGGCTTTGCGAATGGACCAAACCATTTCATGTAAATAGAGGGGGGGGGTTCTGTGGTCGTTGCGAATGGACCAAACCATTTCATGTAAATAGAGGGGGGGGTTCTGTGGTCGTTACTGCCACGTGGTTTCAAAGTTTTTTTTTGTTGTTGTTGTTTGCACGCATGTTTTTTTGCACGCACGTACGGGCACCCACGTACGGGCACGTCCTAGTCTATCTATAATTCCAGTAATCTCTGTGTGTGTGTGTGTGTTTGTCTGTGTGTCTGTGACCGCTGTTTCTCGACAACCACGGGTCCGATATACTTTAAACTTGCCAGGTATATTGCTGGGGACCCGAGGATGTGCCTTTTCAAGGTTTCATATTAATCGGACAAGTAGTTACCGAGCTATGGCGATTTCTTTACCAAACTCCGCAAGCCGTTCGCTTTGGACCAAACCATTTCATGTAAATAGAGGGGGGGGATATAATTTTAGATATATATATATAGTACGGGCATGCCCTAGTAAAACAAACACTACAAATAATTTTGTGCAAAATAATTGTTTGTATTATGATTGGTGTAAATCATGACAACACAGCAACTCAGGTACAGTAATTATCCTTAGCTAAAACAAGCCCGTTCCTCTGGAACGACGCGTGGTGAGGTGAGCGCAGCGAGCCGAGCCAAGCTAGTATGTATGTATGTATGTAAGTATATATGTATACACACACACACACACACACACTTCAAGAATCAAGCGTGCTCAAAAACACTCGATATTGCAAAGCAAAGAGAAACGTTACACCTCAATACAGCCCGTGTGTCAGGAAAGAAGAGTATCGAGGGCAGAAGACGAGCGAATTGAACTCGTGCACAACAGGCCCAGTCACAGCTTTAACGATCTCCCTGATGTGGATGAAAACTCCTCATTGTGTAAGGCACAAGAATCCCAGGCTATTTCTCGGCTACATCATTGCAAAACATCAACAGATAGCGAATCATCGACTGGACGGCCAGGATGTGTATTTGGACCAGTTCAATTCTGTATTCCCAAGAAGTGTGGACCCACGATTTAATAAATAAAAAAAAAAAAAACTTCTCCATTCAAACCCGGCACAAAGATTGAAACATCTAAAAAAAAAATCCCCAAAATAAGTAATAATAAATCGATCAAAAGAGGGTCCCTCCCAAACATGTGACGAGACAATGGGGGATAATATGGTGAGGAAGGTTGCAAGAGGAAAATGACTTAAGAAATATTTTCACCCAATCATATCCTCTCCCCAACATTCCCAACAAATGATTCATTCTGTAGCGACAACTTCCTCAGGTCAAGAAAACATCTGGCAGAGCTCAGGAAATGCAATCTTTTCTCCTCATGCCACAGCTGCCTTCTTACAAAATAGCAATTTGGTTATTTCACTACATTGAGGTCAAACAGTTTAGTGTGGACCTCATGGCCAAGTCAAAAAGGTTTGATGCGGACCTCATGGCCAAGTCAAAAAGGTTTGATGCGGACCTCATGGCCAAGTCAAAAAGGGTTTAATGTGGATCTCAAGGCCAAGTCAAAGAAGTCTGATGTGGACCTCATGGCCAAGTCAAAAAGGTTTGATGCGGACCTCATGGCCAAGTCAAAAAGGTTTGATGCGGACCTCATGGCCAAGTCAAAAAGGGTTTAATGTGGACCTCATGGCCAAGTCAAAAAGGTTTGATGCGGACCTCATGGCCAAGTCAAAAAGGGTTTAATGTGGACCTCATGGCCAAGTCAAAAAGGGTTTAATGTGGATCTCAAGGCCAAGTCAAAGAAGTCTGATGTGGACCTCATGGCCAAGTCAAAAAGGTTTGATGCGGACCTCATGGCCAAGTCAAAAAGGTTTGATGCGGACCTCATGGCCAAGTCAAAAAGGGTTTAATGTGGACCTCATGGCCAAGTCAAAAAGGGTTTAATGTGGATCTCAAGGCCAAGTCAAAGAAGTCTGATGTGGACCTCATGGCCAAGTCAAAAAAGTTTGACGTGGACCTCATGGCCAAGTCAAAAAAGTTTGATGTGGACCTCATGGCCAAGTCAAAAAGGGTTTAATGTGGACCTCATGGCCAAGTCAAAAAGGGTTTAATGTGGATCTCAAGGCCAAGTCAAAGAAGTCTGATGTGGACCTCATGGCCAAGTCAAAAAAGTTTGATGTGGACCTCATAGCCAAGTCAAAACGTTTGATGTGGACCTCATGGCCAAGTCAAAAAGGGTTTGATGCGGACCTCATGGCCAAGTCAAAACGTTTGATGTGGACCTCATGGCCAAGTCAAAAAAGTTTGATGTGGACCTCATGGCCAAGTCAAAAAGGGTTTAATGTGGACCTCATGGCCAAGTCAAAAAGGGTTTGATGTGGACCTCATGGCTAAGTCAAAACGTTTGATGTGGACCTCATGGCCAAGTCAAAACGTTTGATGTGGACCTCATAGCCAAGTCAAAACGTTTGATGTGGACCTCATGGCCAAGTCAAAAAAGTTTGATGTGGACCTCATGGCCAAGTCAAAAAAGTTTGATGTGGACCTCATGGCCAAGTCAAAAAAGTTTGATGTGGACCTCATGGCCAAGTCAAAAAAGTTTAATGTGGACCTCATGGCCAAGTCAAAACGTTTGATGTGGACCTCGTGGCCAAGTCAAAAAGGGTTTAATGTGGACCTCATGGCTAAGTCAAAACGTTTGATGTGGACCTCATGGCCAAGTCAAAAAGAGAGATTTATAGGGAAGGGACAAATTTAAGAGAAAAGTCACTTGAACTAATTTCAGGAATTAAAGTGACGTCACAATAAAACACCTTGCCAGCATCACAGAAGCCAATAACATAACAGCAAACTAAAAATCGCCAGCAAGACGACGCTGGGCGAAACATTAATTTCTCACAATGGAGGAACTACTGGGCGACACCAACAAGCAGATTTGTAACTCCACCCTGTCAAACAGCTTGCCACCACAACAACATTGTACAAACTGATCCCACTGGACCAACACCACAACAACATTGTACAAACTGATCCCACTGGACCAACAACACAACATTGTACAAAGTGATGCAACATGAACAGTTCCAACAGAATAGAATAAGATTTCACGTAGATCATGTACAGGTGACCCTGAAAACATCGGGGTTCGTACATTTAAAAAGGTTTCTGTGCCAAACACGACGATCTTCCCAAACGAGTCATTTTCACGGACGAGCTCCCAGAAGTACGTGATACGAGGCGTTTTCTGCTTTTCCATGTGGACTCGACTCGACTCGCCAATCTTCACCCCAAGCCGGTTTGGCAACGCGGCTCCTCCCAAACCCATTCCAGAGGAATGACGCCGTCGGCACCTTCCCAGGCTTCGGTCCAAATACATTTAGTCCCAGCACTTAAAACGCACACAAGGTTTCACACTTTGGAGATCGCATCGTTGGTATCTTTCGACGTAATCGGACGATACACAATTTTTACTTCACCTGTGCTTCATAATGGCGGCCAGGTGATTGGGGTTACCTCGTTCACCACAAAAATCCACGGTCTTGTTTTGGAGATTTTTTCTAAAATCTGTGCAACGCGAGCAGGAAAAACGAAGCTAGTACCTTTGGGTTTTGCTCTTTCGTTCAAGACCAACAAAGCACCTGCGGATTTTTGAAGTGAAACATCCACCACATCCGTCACTCGAGGCTTAGGGAAGAATCAAACGGCAATAGTAGAAATTTCACAAACTGACACAAGGGTGGAAGAGAACGGGCAAACAAAACCTCAGACACGACAGTAGATGTCCACAACGCATGTGTCATCTTACCTGTCACCCCACACCAATACACCTTCGTGACATGCTGGGTTGACGACTTTTGAACCACGTGGCCTTGCTTTTCATTTGTTTTTCAACCGGTTATCAAATCACAACAAATTCTCAACAAAAACGGGCAAAAGCCCTCCGTTGAGGAAGACAACTCTGCGTTTAGAAGAAGATCAATGATGACGTCGAAAAATGTTGGTGATTCAACCAAAGAGAAAACATTCAAAAAACTAGAACGGCGCTCGGTAAAGAGCACACCTGGCCACGTTGGCCACATCATTCAATGGTGAAGAATAACTTTTAAAATTCTACTACTTGGATCCGGATCTTCACCAAAATCGAATATATTTGTCCGTGTCACACACACAACCTGTCCAACACGTTTCGTCCAAATCCGTCCACAACTTTTTGAGATATCCTGCTATGTATCGTTTTTGGCCCTTTCTCCCAATGGTCAAGAATCACTTTAGAAATTAAATAATGCTCATATCCGAATCCACATTCAGATCTTCACGAAAATCGAATATATTTGTCCGTGTCAGACACCCAACATGTCCAACACGTTTCGTCCAAATCCGTCCACAACTTTTTGAGATATCCTGCTATGTATCGTTTTTTGCCCTTTCTCCCAATGGTGAAGAATCACTTAAAAACATGATAGTAGCCGGATCCGGATCTTCACCGAAATCTAATCATTTCGTCTTTGTCGCGTACGCTACATCTCTGCCAAATTTCGTCCGAATCAGTCTACAACTTTTTGAGATATTTTGTTCACAAACAAACAGACAGGGGTGAAAACATAACCTCCATCCACCCCTTCGAGGTGGAGGTAAAAGGAGAAAAGGTTTATTTAACGCAAGAGGAAAAAAATTGTATAAATCTTTGCTCCACAAACACCAGGAAAATAAAAAGGAAAAAAACAAATTAAAATAAAAAACCTCCAGATTTTGTCCATGTTCGTATTTGAAAGAGTTTACTTTCCTTTTTTAAGAACAGATTAGATCATGTGAATTTGATATTTTGATAAAACGGAATTTTGATAACACGGAATTTGATAAAACGCAGACGCCTAGCCAACCTGACGTCCCTTGGTCCTGCGCACTTGTACAAACAGTGAGAAAGATAAACCACCCAAGTGTGAGAGATACTCCATGTCCAGGTAAAGATAAACCACCCAGGTTTGAAAGATACTCCATGTCCAGGTAAAGATAAACCACCCAGTTTTGAGAGATACTCCATGTCCAGGTAAAGATAAACCACCCAGGTTTGAAAGATACTCCATGTCCAGGTAAAGATAAACCACCCAGTTTTGAGAGATACTCCATGTCCAGGTATCGACAAACCACACAAGTTTGGAAGATACTCCATGTCCAGGTAAAGATAAACCACCCAGGTTTGAGAGATACTCCATGTCCAGGTATCGACAAACCGCCCAAGTTTGAAAGATACTACATGTCCAGGTAAAGATAAACCACCCAGGTTTGAAAGATACTCCATGTCCAGGTATCGATAAACCGCCCAAGTTTGAGAGATACTCCATGTCCAGGTAAAGATAAACCACCCAGGTTTGAAAGATACTCCATGTCCAGGTAAAGATAAACCACCCAGTTTTGAGAGATACTCCATGTCCAGGTATCGACAAACCACACAAGTTTGGAAGATACTCCATGTCCAGGTAAAGATAAACCACCCAGGTTTGAGAGATACTCCATGTCCAGGTATCGACAAACCGCCCAAGTTTGAAAGATACTACATGTCCAGGTAAAGATAAACCACCCAGGTTTGAAAGATACTCCATGTCCAGGTATCGACAAACCACACAAGTTTGGAAGATACTCCATGTCCAGGTAAAGATAAACCACCCAGGTTTGAGAGATACTCCATGTCCAGGTATCGACAAACCGGCCAGGTTTGAAAGATACTACATGTCCAGGTAAAGATAAACCACCCAGGTTTGAAAGATACTCCATGTCCAGGTATCGATAAACCACCCAAGTTTTAAAGATACTCCATGTCCAGGTAAAGATAAACCACCCAGTTTTGAGAGATACTCCATGTCCAGGTATCGACAAACCACACAAGTTTGGAAGATACTCCATGTCCAGGTAAAGATAAACCACCCAGGTTTGAGAGATACTCCATGTCCAGGTATCGACAAACCGCCCAAGTTTGAAAGATACTACATGTCCAGGTAAAGATAAACCACCCAGGTTTGAAAGATACTCCATGTCCAGGTATCGATAAACCACCCAAGTTTGAGAGATACTCCATGTCCAGGTATCGACAAACCGGCCAGGTTTGAGAGATACTCCATGTCCAAGTATCGATAAACCACACAAGTGTGAGAGATACTCCATGTCCAGGTATCGATAAACCACCCAAGTGTGAGAGATACTCCATGTCCAGGTATCGACAAACCACACAAGTTTGAAAGATACTCCATGTCCAGGTAAAGATAAACCACCCAGGTTTGAAAGATACTCCATGTCCAGGTATCGATAAACCACCCAAGTTTGAAAGATACTCCATGTCCAGGTAAAGATAAACCACCCAGTTTTGAGAGATACTCCATGTCCAGGTATCGACAAACCACACAAGTTTGGAAGATACTCCATGTCCAGGTAAAGATAAACCACCCAGGTTTGAGAGATACTCCATGTCCAGGTATCGACAAACCGCCCAAGTTTGAAAGATACTACATGTCCAGGTAAAGATAAACCACCCAGGTTTGAAAGATACTCCATGTCCAGGTATCGATAAACCGCCCAAGTTTGAGAGATACTCCATGTCCAGGTATCGACAAACCGGCCAGGTTTGAAAGATACTCCATGTCCAGGTAAGGATAAACCACTCAGGTTTTTTTGTTTTTTTTGTATACAGAATCGAGGCTCGTGAAAGAGCTAACATTTATTTCACAAACAAATCAAACAGACAAACAAAATATATAAAAAGAGGGAGCGGAAGACAAGATGGGGAGAGAAGGGGAAGCACACAAACACAACACAACATTTGAGAGCAGGGACATCGGGAGATGTGTGGGAGGGAGAGGGCTTGGGGGGAGAAGGCGTGGGAACGGGAGGGGTGGGGGGGGGGGTGGGAGAAGTATAAAACACAAGGACACCAAGGACTTCCAGGACAGAAGTTGGTATTTCAAAAAAGTGGAATTGGGGTGAAATTAGCGGGGGTAGTAAAGATCAAGGTTTTGGATGGGGGAAGATAAGAGATGGTGGTGAACAGCTGTTTTAAAGACCTGGAGGGAGGAGTGGGATTGAAGAGAGTGAGGGAGTTTGTTCCAGAGGCGGGAGAAAAGAGGAATGAAGGAGTGAAGGTGAGCAGAGTCTTGATTTTGGCAGGTTTGAGATACTCTACATGCCCAGGTAGTTTTGGGATGTCATCCAATTCAGCGAGTCCAGTTTTAGGACCACAGGTCCATTTTGCCGTTACGAGGAAGGAGGAAAAGTAATCTTTAAATTTATTTGGAAACTTAAGACATATTAAACAAAATCATCAGAACTACAGAAAGAGAAAAAGTAAAACTTGTACTTGTTAACACCTGAGCTGTCCACCATTAATTATCATTCCATCGAGTGTTATGGTACTCAAGCTGAAATGTACCAAATCAAGGGATGACAAAGAAAACACCCTTTCCAGAAATGTAATGAGATGCGAGGCTACGAGCCCGAGCAAGGAGTTTCAACGGGGTTAAAAATCAATTATAAAATAAAATAAAAAGCAAGCAGGTAGAAACAAACTAATCACAATACTGTATACTATTAGTTTGAAAAAAACGACATATGTGTGGGCCCAGGACATACGCTGTGCATGGTGTGGGCCCAGGGCATACGCTGTGCACGGTATGGGCCCAGGGCATACGCTGTGCATGGTGTGGGCCCAGTGCATACGCTGCGCACGGTGTGGGCCCAGAGCATACACTGCGCACGGTGTGGGCCCAGGGCATACGCTGTGCATGGTGTGGGCCCAGGGCATACGCTGTGCATGGTGTGGGCCCAGGGCATACGCTGTGCATGGTGTGGGCCCAGGGCATACGCTGTGCACGGTGTGGGCCCAGGGCATACGCTGTGCATGGTGTGGGCCCAGGGCATACGCTGTGCATGGTGTGGGCCCAGGGCATATGCTGCGCACGGTGTGGGCCCAGGGCATACGCTGTGCATGGTGTAGGCCCAGGGCATATGCTGCGCATGGTGTGGGCCCAGGGCATACGCTGTGCATGGTGTGGGCCCAGGGCATACGCTGCGCACGGTGTGGGCCCAGAGCATATTGTTACGATTGAAGGGGGGGGGGCGGTTAGAGATTACCTCAGTACAGTTAGACATGTATAGAGTAGTATGGTCCGTGTACGAGTAGGTATCCAATCTCAATGTAATAAGCAGGGGAACATGTCGCTTAAGGATCGTCTTGGTTGAACGTGCACCATATGGAGGACAACAAACAACAGGCATTTTAAGGCCATTTTCCCTGCTCGAGTAGGGGTTAGCCATGCACCATATGGAGGGTGGAGCATTATATTAAATAGTTAGGGTTTAAAGTTAAATAAACGTGTGTAAAGCCTCTTGTAATCCCCCAGGTGATGGACCGGGTGAGGTTGAAAGGAATGCCACCTTTGTTGAGTTGGGAGAGCGAGTTTACTAAAACGCTGTTTATCTCCCTTCATAAATTGCTATCTAGACCAATGCGTGTACAACAATGCTTTTGTTACCGTTTAATGGTTTGGCGTGTTTTAGCAAGACGCTCGCCAAGGTCCTTTCATAAATTTGGCCCTAAATGTATAAAGCCAAAATATTTCTGTTTGTATGGATTCAGAACCAAAGGTAATAATCACCTGGATTTAGGATTGAAATTCATCCTCACACGGACGAAGGCCACTCTGTGGTTTTAACGGGTTTGAGTTTGTTTGCTTTGACCAATTGTTTTTCTTTGACGAAACCTCGGGTTGGATGTACTTTTATGTTCTCTCCACTCGGTGTATTTTTCTCATTTGAGTGATTATACACTGCGCCCGGTGGACGTTAAAGACCTGGCAGTCTTATGCAAGAGGAGGCAACTTTGTGATTAAAAACAACTCTTGCTGAAAATGCTCAATGGTCTGTGTAAACATGTTTTACGTTAGTAAAGGTAATTTATATAAATAAATATAAAGATTAATTTCGTGTTTGTGTTTGAAACTTAATGCAAAGTTTTTGTCTCTTCTAAACAAGGCAGGTACATGACGTGCACGTGCTTAGCCTGACGCACACGTCAATCAATGACATCAACGAGACTCGTATTTCAAAATTACTCATTACGCAACAATGTTATCCTTTGGAATCTGAAGTCACCCTTGTTTTGTTTCTCCACATCCAGGATAACTTACAAATCTGTTAAAAAAAAAAAAAAAAATTAGGATTAGCTAAAATAGTCTCATATGTGTTATTATATAGATTATATTTGTGTGGTTAACTATAAACTTATCTAGACGACATTTGTGTAGTTAACTATAATTTTTTGGATGATATTTGTGTGGTTAACTACACTACTCACAATAAGTTAGGGTCTAGGGATATCGGCAGGTTCTTCGGTGTGGTTGATTTTGTGTCTTAATTATGTTGAAAAAAGTTGTTGGTCCTAATTCTATTGTTATTAATGAGTGCGAAAAAACAGCATTCTTGATTTCTATACCCGAACCCTAACCCCTATAAAAAAAATCAACTCACTCCCACAATATCCCTAACTTATTGTGAGTAGGGTATATATTTTTTGATATTTGTGTTAACTATACTTTTGTGGATGATTGTGTGGTTAACCATAATATTTTTTGATATTTGTGTAGTTAACTATATTTTTTTAATGATATTTGTGTGCAGTTAACTAGGTTTTTTTGATGATCTTTGTGTGGTTAACTATATATTTTTTAATGATATTTGTGTAGTTAACTAATTTTTAATGATATTTGTGTAGTTAACTATAATTTTTTGATGATATTTGTGTGCAGTTAACTAGTTTTTTTTGATGATCTTTGTGTGGTTAACTATATATTTTTTGATGATATTTGTGTGCAGTTAACTAATTATTTTGATACTTGTGTGGTTAATTATATATTTTTTGATATTTGTGTGGAGTTAACTACAATTCTTTTGATGAGATTTGTGTGGTTAACTATATTTTTGATGATATTTGTGTGGTTAACGATAATTTCACTATAATTGTGGTTAACTATAGGTATTTAGATAAAAACGTGTTTATAAAATACATTATAAACTAGAACGGCACTCAGTAGAGATACCTCCACCTGGTTGGCCATGTCACTCAATGGTGAAGAATCACTTAAAAAATTTAATAACTCTCATATCCGAATCCATATTCAGATCTTCACCAAAATCGAATCTATTTGTCCTTGTCACACACAACTTGTCCACCAAGCTTCGTCCAAATCCGTCAACAACTTTTTGAGATATCCTGTTATGTATCGGTTTGGCCCCATCTCCCAATGGTGAAGAATCACTTTAAAATTTCTAGTAGCCGGATCCGGATCTTCACCAAAATATAATCATTTCGTCCTCGTCACATACGCTACATTTCTGCCAAATTTCGTTTGAATCCATCCACAACTTTTTGAGATATTTTGTTCACAAACAAACAGACAAACAGACAAACAGACAGGGGTGAAAACATAACCTCCATCCACCTTTGGTGGCGGAGGTAACTAGCATTACAATAATTGGTTGGTGGTTGCTAGGATACGCAGTGCAGCATGGTAACATCGGTTATGGATGACGTTTGAATATTTGAATGGCAGTTTGAGTGGATGGTTGCATGGAGGTGCTGTGTAATCGACTTGTCTATCGGGTGGAGTATTTATTGCTTAGTATATTGTTATATAAAGTGATTTATGATCAAGATATTACTGCGTTAATATTTTAAATAAATGTAATTAGATAAGTTTCAATAAGGATAATGCATTGTTGTGTTGACTAACTGTCTCGACACAACTTTGAGGTTGTGGGTCCATTGATGTGGAGTAATCTACTGATGTGGACCTGCAGTCAGGGTTGTGGACCCGCCGTTTGGAGAGGTTCTGGGCTGAAAGTGTACAAGTTAAGGTTATTACTTCAAACATTAAAATAGCTTTTACAAGTACATAATATATCTGTGTATGTATATGTGCGTTTATGTGTACAGTGTATGTACAGTCACGTGAAAAAGTAAGTACACTCTTACTTTTTTGAGTTTTGACTTTTTTAAAGTAAAGTTTTGACTTTTTCCACATATTTCAACATACAGCTATTTGATCTTCATTTCAACAATATTGATAGATAAAGGTGATATAATACAACAAATATCATGAAACATTTACATTTTGTAGTCCATTGTGTAATTTAAATAAACATAAATGCAAATTTCGCATGTGGAAAAAGTAAGTACACCCCGACATTTATCACTACTTCAAATACCTATAAAGAAGAAGGTTATAGATGCCTACGAGACTGGGAAGGGATTTAAAAAGATCTCCAAACAATTTGAAATCAATCATTCGACTGTCCGGAAGATCATCGACAAGTGGAGAAGAATCCAAACAACTGCCAACTTGTTCAGGCCAGGCCGCCCCAGCAAGTTCAGCCCGAGAGCAGACCGCAAGATGCTGAAAGAAGTCTCTAAGATCCCCAGAATGTCATCACGGGACCTCTTGCCACTGTAGCTCTTGCCACTGTTGATGTCAAAGTGCACGAGTCTACCATTAGAAAGAGGCTGCACAAATTTGATCTACATGGGAGGTGTGCCAGGAGGAAACCTTTGCTGTCCAGAAAGAACATCAGGGCAAGACTAAAGTTTGCCAATGGACACCTAGGGAAAGACCAGCACTTCCGGAACAATGTGCTCTGGACAGATGAGTCAAAGGTAGAGCTATTTGGCCACAGTACCAGAAGACATGTTTCGCGAAAACCAAAGACAGCATTTGACCACAAGAACCTGATACCAACTGTAAAGCATGGTGGTGGAAATATTATGCTTTGGGGCAGCTTTGGTGCATCAGGGCCTGGGCAGCTCACCATCATAGAATCCACTATGAATTCTTTATTGTACCAGAGGGTGCTTGAGGATAATGAGAGGCCAATCAGGCCATCTGTCAGAAAGTTGCAGCTCAACCGAAGCTGGACCTTGCAACATGACAATGACCCTAAACATACCAGTAAATCCACCAAGGAATGGCTGAAAAGAAAGAAATGGAGGGTTCTGGAATGGCCAAGTCAAAGCCCGGATCTAAACCCCATCGAGATGTTGTGGGGGGATTTGAAACGAGCTGTGCATGCAAGAAACCCCTCAAACATCGCACAGCTGAAAGAATTCTGCATGGAGGAGTGGGCAAGAATTTCTCCCAGTCGATGTCAGAGACTGGTAGACAGTTATAAGAAACGCCTACTTGAGGTTGTTTCTGCCGATGGTATTGAGGTATTGAGGTATTGATATTGAGGTGGTATTGAGGGGTCAATACCACCGATTAGAGCCAAGGGTGTACTTACTTTTTCCACATCCGAAATTTGCATTTATGTTTATTTAAATTATACAATTGACTACAAAATGTAAATAAACCACCGTTTAGAGGCCATTTTTCCCCGCAAAGCGGGGGTTGGCCTTTTCGGGGACCGTGGTAGTTGTTGTTTTTTGGTCCCCTTTTTGAAGCAATGTTTTATGGCCGGATGCCCTTCCTGACGCCAACCCTTTTTTTTTTTTTTTTTTTTTTTTTTGTATACAAGATCGAGGCTCGTGAAAGAGCAAACATTAATCACACAAAAAGACAAACCGACACACAAAACACAAAAAACAAGGGGAGCGGCAGACAAGATGGGGAGAGAGGGGGGAGGACACAAAAGAGAGGGGGAAGAAGGGGAAGGACACAAACACAACATTTGAGAGCAAGGACATCGATCGGGAGGACTTGGGGGGAGGTGGGAGAGGATTAAAACATATGAACACTGCAAGGACTCTGGGCCGGGGTGAATTACCGGGGGTAGAAAAGATCAAGGTTTTCGATGGGGGAAGATAAGAGATGGTGGTGAACAGCTGTTTTAAAGACCTGGAGGGAGGAGTGGGATTGAAGGGAGTGGGGGAGTTTGTTCCAGAGGCGGGAGAAAAGGGGAATGAAAGAGTGAAGGTGAGCAGAGAGCCTAGACTTTGGCAGTTTAACCATAAGAGGGTTGCAGGCAGATCTTGTGCGACCTGAAGGAATATTGGGGGGACAGAGCACAGAGAGAGCTGGGGGAGCAAGGCCGGAGAGGAGTCGGTAGAAGACAGAAAGACCACCAACCTGCCTGCGGTGAGTGAGTGAAAGGCCCTCGGCGTTGACTACATCGCAGGAGATTCCAATGATTCTGAAAGCAAACCCTTTTTGCCGCCTTCAACGACAAACAGGGAATTACCAGTGAACTGGTACTCAATTCGCCGACCTCGGAAGGATGACAGGCTGAGTCAACCCCCCTGGCATTAATTCGGCGATCGACCGAGATTCGAACCCAGGATCCTAGGATCCTAAGCCGGCACCCTAGCCGCTAGCCCAACACCAGGGATTGACTACAAAATGTAAATGTTTCATGATATTTGTTATATTATATCACCTTTATCTATCAATATTGTTGAAATGAAGATCAAATAGCTGTATGTTGAAATATGTGGAAAAAGTCAAAACTTTACATGGGGTGTACTTACCTTTTCATGTGACTGCATGTATGCATGTATGTATGTATACAGTTTGTATCAAAAAAAAGGTAATCCGAATTCAAGGGGTTAGTATGCAAAGGTTATTTAGTTTGACAATTTACATGTGATTTACCAATTATGAGGAGATCCTCTGCTTTCCATTGATGCCTTTCATGCATCATTGCTGTCACACATGACCGAGTACATGTTCATTGAAAATGACAAGTTCAAATCGCATTTTTACAAGTTTGGCTAATCGGTGCAAGTCCATTTTAAATGGACGCATTACTTGTCGACTGCCAAGTTGATTATGTAAAATTGTTAAGCTGGTCTGGTGATCGTCGATTGCGTCATCCTTTGTTTAAGATGGGTATTTAAGATGGGCCTACAGTGTATGGGTTTAGAGACAGTCTGAGTCATTTAAAAGATGGTTCAACTTACGACTGAACAGCGGACCTTCGTGGTTACAACCTTTCACCAAACTGGAAGTTTGCAGCGAACTCATGATGCGTTCAGGGAACGTTTCCCAGAACGGGAGCCTCCAGCAGCCAAAACCATCTGGGCGAATGTTAGAAAATACCAAGAGCATGGCACGAGCCTCAACCGCAACAAGGAGAATTCTGGTAGGAGATGCACTGGGCGATAGGAAATGAACATTGCAGCAGTAAGGCAGCAAGTTTTGGAGCATCCTCAGGATACCAGCTCAAGACGAAATGGGACGGGATTGCCTTCGGCAACATTCAACCGAATCACAAGACTGGACCTCCACCAACATCCATATCGGATTCACATCAGGCATCAACTTACGCCAGGGGATTTTGCCGGGAGGCTGGTGCTTGCCAGATGGTTGATAGCACGTTGCGAAGCTGATGTCAATTTCCTGCGGTATCTCGTTATCGGCGACGAAGCTGCTATCGCCATGGACGGCAAGGTCAATACCCATAATGTTCTTGAATATGCGCCGACAGGACAACCACCGGAATTTAATTTTGACACCAACATGAATCGACAAAAGTGGACTGTTTGGTTGGGACTTTGTGGAAGTGGTCAGGTCATCGGACCATTTTTCTTTCAAAGGAATGTCAATGGTAACAGGTATCTGCAGATGATCAATGATGAAGTTTTACCGCAGCTGGAAGAGAACTTTGAGCGACAGGTTCGTGGTGTCTTCAGATATCTCTGGTGGGCCCAAGACGGCACCCCAGCACATGGTCTTATCGCTGTCCGAGATCGACTGAGGGAACTCTTTGGAGACCGAGTCATCGCCCTCAACCATGCAGTGGAATGGCCACCAAGATCACCTGACCTCACACCATTTGATTATTTCCTTTGGGGACATTTAAAGAACAAGGTGTTCGTAACTCCTCCCCGTGATATTGATGGATTTCAGGGCCGTATTCGACATGAAGTGGATGCTTTGCGCAATGACCGGCTATGGTGAGACGAGCAGTTCAGAGCCGTGAGCTTTGTGTTGAAAGGGGAGGTGGACATGTTGAAGGTGTGGGTGCATAAAGGCCAATCATTCCTGAGAAAAGTTCACATCTGACTTTCAATTTGCACCAATTATCCTGACTTGCATCGATTAGCCAAACTTGTCATTTTCAATGAACATGTACTCGGTCATGTGTGACAGCAATGATGCATGGAAGGTATCAATGGAAAGGTGAGGATCTCCTCTTAATTAGTAAACCACATGTAAATTGTCAAAATAAATAACCTTTGCATATTAACCCCTTGAATTCGGATTACCTTTTTTTTTGATACGCACTGTATATATATATATGTATATATATACAGTGCGTAGCAACATAGAGAGTAACCCAGTATATGTATATGTGTATGTATGAACACACATGTATGTATATACGTGTGTGTGTGTGTGTGTGTGTGTGTGTGTGTGTGTGTGTGTGTGTGTGTGTGTGTGTGTGTGTGTGTGTGTGTGTGTGTGTGTGCGCGCCAGTGCGTGTGCGCGCGTATGTATTTTTAATGCCTGGCTTCCTTCTTGGGACTACAGTGCAGTAATTTGGTCGTTATTTTGATCGTCTCCTCTCAAAAAATGACATCGGGTTTATATTATAGCGAAATGAAAATGCTAAAGCTTTCAAACTTGTATTCATGGTTCATGTGTCATTACATTTGAATGTGTACTTGCTATGTACTTGTTAAAAGCTATTCTCTATTTTTCAAATAACACATTTTCTCTCCTTCCCTCCCTGCATCCATCCATCCAAAATCATGTGACATGTGCTGTCCAATCAGAGCGATCCCTTTTGGAATTAGTCCAAGGAACCGAAAATAAACTACTTGTGCTGCGATATTCCCTCCAAATCAGAACTCAGTAATAAATACTTGTTACAAGTGAGCAAGTTCAGACCACGACACCACATGTGACCAATAGGAAAGCCGACACATCGGAAGTCGACACCAAAGTGCAATTTTCCTTTCTTTTTCCCTTGCCTTTGGCTGCTGCTCAACCAGGAAAGTGTACCTTCACCGGTTTGGTGATCCAGGTGGAATTTTTCTTCACCAGACTCAATTTTCGGTCACAAATCACAATTTGTGAGCAATAGTCTAATTTCGGATGTTTGCAGGTAGCAAGGTGTGATGTCCTCACCTTAAAACCTGAAAGCCTGTGAAACAAGTTGCGACACGGGCGCGGCCCTTTAAGTTTTCACTTTGAAGCTTTTGAAGCCGGGGCCCAGCAATCACCGGGGTCAGAGGGCAAAGCGTCATGCACCAAATAGCAACTCAAAATAACTATCTAGCTGATGTTTCCAGAATCAGATTGGAATACCTTCAGCAAGAATTGTCTCAATAGGATTATAGATTTTTTTTAATTGGGAGAAAATTCACGTCAATATTTGCTCACCGACCTACAACCAACCTACAACCAACCTACAACCGCACACCAACCTACAATATGGCGTTCGACAGCACGATTCGACACCAAAGGCAACAGAACCATTTTTCACAGACTTACCGAGACGTCTCAATCGAACGACGTCACAAAACGACAGCCTTTAAATTTCCAGGGAAAAGCACAATGGATCAACCAACGATTGCACGAGTGGGTACAAAAGTCCAACTTACAGGAGTATGACAACTTGTCAAACTTTCACACCAGGAAATGCCACTGGCTTAGAGATACAGCAACTGGCAGGTTCCGCCATGATGCAGCTCAGATTGAAACAAGAGATGGATAGCATTCTGCCATATTTAACTAATCTTGGTCCCAATCCAGAATACACATTCAATGGAATTACAAAATGAATGCAGCTTCAACTTTTAATAACCGCTTTAAAGTACAGGCTGGAGCAAAGGTAAATAAATAATTAATTAAGACGATTCCAGGAAAAACTATCCCACCTGACAGCCAACCGACTCGTGATGGACACACACGGCACTCTTCCCCCTCTCCCAAATGAGGGGATGCTTCCACATATTTTCAAAGGAAACACTATGTGATGCCAAGCAAGATAAAAACAAAAATGTCAAACAGATGTATTTTTATGCTGTTAAGTACAAGAGCAGAGTTAACCCAAAGGTCATCCAGAATGACCACGTGTCACAGGGTAAGGGAATAAAAGTCAACCACAATGAATAAATACACACATCCCATGAAGACCAGACCAGATGGGGCAGGCAGATTGTTCCACTCTAAACATAAAGAATTAGTGAGTTGGGATTTTTTTAAACCGATCATTATTTATTTTACAAATTTATACAAAATATTTTAAAATGAAATACAGAAATATCTAATTTACTATGAAATTATATATTAATATCTAATTTATTTATTAATTTACATCAAGGAAAGAAACCTCGATGTGAAAAACGGTGCCCAGCTGATGATCCGGGCAGTTGGAAAACCAGGTTACAACTTCAAATATAAAATAGCTTTTACAAGTACATAATATATCTATGTATGTGTGCATGTATATATGTACAGTACATGTGTGTACGTATGTATGCATGCATATGTTTATTATATAAACTAGCAACGGTACCCGCCCTATGGGCGGGGCTTCAATTGGGAGGCCCAAATGAAAAGGCAAAATATCAGAAATTGAAGGTTTTTTTTTATTTTAAACGAATTATATAAACATCCGTTCAATCATATCACACGCAAATCATCAAAATCTAAACAGTATCTTTAGAATTTCAATAAAAGCCACATCACTGTTCATATCGGTAAATATTATTCCATCGTGTTTCAAATCGTGATCGATACACTATGATCGTGATGATCGTGAATCGTGATCGACAATCGTGTTCACAATCGCTATGTCGTATGTACTCCCGATACGTGAACCAAATTATCGATACGTGTACCTGTACCAAATCAACAGTTAAAAGGATTTTGAGCCGATAGCTGTTACGGCCTTGGCAAGATCGATGGAGACAGCGATCTGTTAGCTTATACACCGCCCAAATAGCTATGTGGAATTCTCTCATGTAGAGATTAAACGGCGTTTGAACTTTGGCCGAGGTCATTATTTACTTTTAATGATGTTTATATACAAACGATGATTAATGATGTTTATATTGGTTTTGGGTCGTCCTTTCCGCACATCTCGTGGGATTGTAAGTTGGAGAGACGGCCGTGATGGCAGGGAGCGATGGGGTTGGAATTCTCTCAAGCAGGGATTCAACCCGTGTCCTTATAAAAGGTCTTTGTCCGAGGTCATCGAGTCCGATCGGTGCAGCCGTGCAGCGATCGTTGCAGCTGTTTGTGCGGTACCCGGGAAAACAACATCGTCACAATGAAAACATCGTCACAATGAACGCTATGCGAACGCGAATGTTATGCGGGAGTCCAAACCTGAGAATGCTGGAGACTAAAGCTGAAATTGGGAAAACTAAATAGCTTATTTTACTCCTGGAGATCCCAGGATTACCCACACAAAATATCGTTGCGATCGGTTCAGCAGTTTTTACTGTACCTTCAAACGGACAGACAGACAGACGGACAGACATTTGGTGAATTATAGTAAGATATATGCATGTGCGTGTGCATGTGCGTGTGTGCACACGCATAAAGTGCGTAAGCGCTTCATAAGATTTCTCCAATTTTGTTTTTTGATGAATTTGTAATGTAAAATACTCGCCAAATTAAACTTTTCATATTCTTTAGTGATTTGGCAGACGGCTGAAATCCTAAAAGAAGTCTTTTCATCAAATATGAACTGTTTGGAGGTTTAATTGTCCCGAGTTAGCCTTGCCTTTCCTCCAATCGACAGAGCGAGCCCCATTGAGGAAGTTGTGCAATTCCACAACTTGGACCCTCAGTTCCATAAGAGTTTGTGATTTTTGCCTAAAAACTTTATCCCCAGATAACTTTACCTAACTATTTAAATGTCCTCAAAGAAAAATGAAAACCCACATCAGGGTCACGAGCAGTCAGTCATTCATGTAGCTGCCTGTTTATAAACTACAGATATGGAGTGTCTTCAAAGATGTCCAGTCGAGTTCAAAGTCCAGCCGAGTCGAAAGTCCAGCCGAGTCGAAAGTCCAGCCGAGTCGAAAGTCCAGCCGAGTCGAAAGTCCAGCCGAGTCGAAAGTCCAGCCAAGTCAAAAGTCCAGTCAAGTCAAAAGTCGTCAAGTCAAAAGTCCAGTCGAAAGTCCAGTCAAGTCGAAAGTCCAGTCGAGTTCGAAAGTCCAGTCGAGTTCGAAAGTCCAGTCGAGTTCGAAAGTCCAGTCGAAAGTCCAGTCGAGTCGAAAGTCCAGCCGAGTCGAAAGTCCAGCCGAGTCAAAAGTCCAGCCGAGTCCAAAGTCCAGCCGAGTCAAGAGTCCAGCCGAGTCCAAAGTCCAGCCGAGTCGAAAGTCCAGCCGAGTCGAAAGTCCAGTCCAGTCGAAAGTCCAGTCCAGTCGAGTCGAAAGTCCAGTCGAGTCGAAAGTCCGGCCAAGTCGAAAATACAGCCGAGTCAAAAGTCCAGCCGAGTCAAAAGTCCAGCCGAGTCAAAGGTCCAGCCGAGTCAAAAGTTCGGTCGAGTCAAAAGTCCAGTCAAATTGAAAGTTAAATCAAGTCAAGGAGAAAGTCACGGAATAGAAGTTTCACCATCTGTATAAAGCAACTCGTGTCTCCACGTCTAAACCCTTATTCCGTAAATGTAGTTAAAACCAAGTATTTTAAGCACAAGGGCAGAAGGGGGGGTGGGGGCGGGGGGGGGAGATTCTCATCATTGTGGTTGAATCTACAGGACTGAGGTGATGTGGCCATGATGTACAGTGTCTAACATACTGTGCACCATGGCCACAAAATCAGCATCATTCTGTGATGGAAAGACAAAGGTTAGGAGTTGGATAAATACTGCATAAGCAAAAATGGTAAAATCTTTCATTTCCAACCAGACTATAAACCTTCAGATTGGTGCGCCGCAGGCTGAGTGTTGCATCAATGAGTACACTCCACCTTTACTCGGGTGGGACCTTCGGGTGGGGCGTTGAGCCAAGGATGCATCTCAGAGCATCGTTTGTTGATGGCGTTGAATACCTCAGTATCTTTCACAAAGTGTAATCAAGTGTCGCTGGCCCACTGATCAAATTCTAGATTCCAGCTCTGTAAGGTCCAAACTCCCAGGTGGGTTTCTGCACCCTACATAAACTACGCATCTATGCTTGAATTGCTTGTGGTCCAGGTAGTGAAGCCCAAGGCAAGGATAAGTGATGACAATAACAAAAAAAAAAACTAAATAAAATACCTTGGACTTCACTAGAATTACCAATGTTAAAACAACAACATTATTATTATTATTATTATTATTATTATTATTTTGACGTATCGAAACCTCATGCCCCTCTCAGCATGCATACGATGGTAGATTGCACGCAAAGAACTGTAGCAGTAGCTGTGCCAGACAAACATCTCGAACGCTTAAAATCACAAGAACCGCATTTGATTTGATCATTACATGGCGAGAGAGGATTGTTAACCAAACTTGGAGAAACAGTCTTTGATGTACTTACAAAGCTCCACTGGCACATGCGGTTACCATAAATTATAACGCACAAAAACAACAAATGTGCAGAAAAATACATTATTCCTGAGAAAAGCCATCTGTAGCCTGGAATTTCCACACCAAAATTTAAAAAAAATAAAACAAAAGCCACAACTCATTGTAAGGAGTTCAGAGAAAACAACAAGAGGTAACAATGGACAAAAAGAAGGAAAAAAAAGAAAATATTTTTAGAAACTCATTTGTTTAACCTCATAGTGGAAATACAAAAACAGAAATGGATCTAGAAGCCAAAGGAACATCATCTCTCCTGCAAACCAACTCCAGCAATGCCCAGGTAGGCAAATGAGCGTAGATACCTGTACAGAAAAGGAATAAATTTACAGGTACACGTGACTACGCTAAACAGGTCCAGTCCTGCAGAGAACTTGCAATAATAATGGGTATGGCATCATGGCAACGGAGCCGGGAATACCTAATCCGTTTCAGACAAGTAACTGAGAAAGGAACACCTGCGATTACATCATTTCGCAATCTGAACCTGGGAGGAGGGGAGTATGCAAAAAATAAATAAACAAACAATCAAGAGGGAGAATTGCCATACGTGTCCCCTACTGGGCCCAATGAATGTTCTTGGTCCAAGCACTCAGCAAATGTGAGCCATATACAGCAGGCCAAATTGGTTTAGGCCTGCAAAGCTACAGAATAAGTTAGTTTCTGCAACTTATCATAATAAAGCCATGTACCACGTTTCAGTTTAATATGTTAAAGGGTAAGGGGGAAAAGTCTGGAAAGCCACAGGTGGGATGGACACACACAGACAGACGAAGAGCAAACCTATAGTCCCCTCCGGTGACATTGATAGGGACTAATAAATACAAAATGGCTGCTGGTTCATTAGAAGTGGCCTGAAAACAAAGGTACACAATCACATCGAGTTATGCATACCTTAAGACAAGATACGCAATCACACCGAGTTATGTATACCTTTAAACAAAGGTATGCAATTACATCGAGTTATGTATACCTTAAGCCAAGGTACGCAATTACATCGAGCTATGTGTACTGTTACGTTTGTAAGCAAGATAAACTCAGAAAAACACAATTAACTTGGGAACACAAATAATCCAAGTCACCAACTGCAAGTTCCCAAATTGCATAATCAATTTCAACTCCCATATAAAAAATACTACGTAGACCCTCAACCTAGTCCCAAAAATGAAAACAAATAAATAAATAAGACATCATGCAGAGCACGATACTTGCAAAATCCAACCTCCCACACCCTCTTCCCCCCCCCCCCCCCCCCCCCAAAAAAGAGGATGCCATTGATCCATCAAATTGTCCATGTCACCGAGATTAAAATTGACGATCTTGATCAAAGCTCGGGTTAATAGGATGAAAAGTGACGATTTTTCAAATGAAAAATGATGATTTTAGAAGTTTGACCTTAGGTGACCTTTGACCTCAAATGTAGTTGGTTTACCAATTCAGTGACTCGATATACAAATGCTGTTCAATTATCAAGTCAATCAGATTTAAAATGGCGATTTTAGAAATTTGACCTACAGATGACCTTTGACCTCAAAATCAATAGGCTTCTCAATTGGGACGACCTATATAACTTGGTGAAGTTTTGTGATGATCGGTTTAGAATTGTGACCTGTACGCCGGTGACAAACAAACAAAGACAGACAAACAGACAGACAAACAGACAAACAGACAAACAGACAGAACCACAAATGCAACCGACCAATATACTTGAACAATCTTCGATTTTGCAAGTAATAAAGCAACACAGAGCAAAGTTGTTGTGGAACCACAAAACATGTGACTAAATGAGTTATGGTTAGTCCATTGCTAACCTTGCAGCATGCTGCGATAGGCCATGTCAGTCACAGCGTAGACATGAGGTGGCATCTCATGACGCTTCTTCCCACGATACATCTCAACAATCTGCTCCGAGTAAATGGGTAGGTTCTTGTATGGGTTCACCACCACACAGAAGAGACCAGAATATGTCTGCAAACACAATGTCCAAATTGCATTACAACAGGTAACGTGTACAGAAATAAATAATTCAAGATTTATGTTGGTAGTGGAGATGGTAAAGTGCGTATATATAAATAAATAAATCAAGCTGGTACATAGGTAGCGGTGATGCTAAAGTGTATATAAATAATTCAAGGTGGTACATAGGTAGCGGTGATGCTAAAGTGTATATAAATAATTCAAGGTGGTACATAGGTAGCGGTGAGGGTAAAGTGTATATAAATAATTCAAGGTGGTACATAGGTAGCGGTGATGGTAAAGTGTATATAAATAATTCAAGGTGGTACATAGGCAGCGGTGAGGGTAAAGTGTATATAAATAATTCAAGGTGGTACATAGGCAGCGGTGATGGTAAAGTGTATATAAATAATTCAAGGTGGTACATAGGTAGCGGTGATGGTAAAGTGTATATAAATAATTCAAGGTGGTACATAGGCAGCGGTGATGGTAAAGTGTATATAAATAATTCAAGGTGGTACATAGGTAGCGGTGATGGTAAAGTGTATATAAATAATTCAAGGTGGTACATAGGCAGCGGTGATGGTAAAGTGTATATAAATAATTCAAGGTGGTACATAGGCAGCGGTGATGGTAAAGTGTATATAAATAATTCAAGGTGGTACATAGGTAGCGGTGAGGGTAAAGTGTATATAAATAATTCAAGGTGGTACATAGGTAGCGGTGATGGTAAAGTGTATACAAATAATTCAAGGTGGTACATAGGTAGCAGTGATGGTAAAGTGTATATAAATAATTCAAGGTGGTACATAGGCAGCGGTGATGGTAAAGTGTATATAAATAATTCAAGGTGGTACATAGGTAGCGGTGATGGTAAAGTGTATATAAATAATTCAAGGTGGTACATAGGCAGCGGTGATGGTAAAGTATGTGCAAAAATATAATGGTTCCCAAAAATATATAAAATCCTGTACTATTCTCTCTGGCAAAAAAAATTGCCAAATAAAGATATAAAATTGTGTGTCCCATGACTTTTAGCTCGAGTTCCAGGGTAATTTGAGGTGCCTCATGTTCGGATATTATTGCATACATGTGCCGAATGTGAAAGAAATGCGTTCAATCAACCTCGAGTAAGGGCTCCAGATGGACGGACGGGCACACAGACCGAGCACCCCCAGCAGTCAGCTCGGTTCGGGGCGAAAGACACGTACAACAGCATCACAGACACAAAATAAGTATTCAGAGACTTACGTAGATAAGACCAGAATAGTATCTCTCCTTGAGGTTGTGTAGAACAGATGCTTCATTGAGGCAGGTAAGCTCAGCCATATCTTCCACCTTGGAAAACTTTGGTGGGTTCATCTTCTGCACATCATCCTTGTTCACGGACACTCGTTTAGCATTCTCGGTGAGCTCCACCACCATCTCGTCACCTCGCTCTTCCTTCAGGCTCGCGGACTCGAAGCCATGCTTCTCAGACGGGATCCAAACAAGCTTCTTGAAAGACCAGTCGGCCTGTGTGGCCGGCACGCCCGCAACATCCCGCTCCACGAACAAGTACTTATCCGCATCACTGCTACTGCCACCACCACCACCACCACCTCGTTGTGCCATTGCAGTTGTGTGTTGGAAAGCTACAAAACAACAGAACAATTGGGTCATGTGCTGTGGGCACCAAATTAGGCAAAATAATAATACGAAGATGGCAGATTCTCAACCAACCACAACAATATACATGTATATATTTGGTACACACGTGTGTAACACACAGCACCTTAAGGATCTACCATTTAACTACATTATAATATAAATATCGTCAAAATATCTGTACTTACCATTTTTGGTCACTTGACTCTAACCCTACTTTTTATTGGCCTTGCCAATCGCCAATCATTGCCAATCATGAAACGAACTAATCAAGATGCATTGTCAGAGACAAATTTTAATCAAAAGCAAAATAATAATAATAATGATAATAAAAGAAAGGAGCTAAAGCAAAATAGTAATAATAATAACTAGAATGGCACCCGGGAGAGCGCATACCCCCGCCAGGCTGAACAGTCTACGTTTTGTATCCCACCGATAGGCCGGATCTGGATTCGGACCTGAACCAAAATCGAATCGGCTTGTTCTTGTCAACAAACCAACTCATTCACCAAGTTTAGTCGTAACTCGCCCACAACTTTTTGAGATATCATGTTATTTATCGCTTTTCGCCCGATCTCTCAATGGTGAAGAATCACTTAAAAATTAAATAATTCGCGCATCCGAATCCATATTCAAATCTTCACCAAAATCGAAACGATTAGTCCTTGTCACACACCCAACCTGTCCACCAAGTTTCGTCCGAATCCGTCCCTAAATTTTTGCGATATCCTGTTCACAGACAAAGACAACGAAACAGACAGACAGACACAGACAGGGGTGAAAACATAACCTCCATCCACCTTTGGTGGCAGAGGTAATCTATATTATAAAAGGAGCCGTGTCTGTCTGTTTGTCGGTATGTCTGTCGTGTTATAACTTGAGAACTTAACGGATAAACGGATATCGATAAATCCAACTACGGTGGATTCGGGTAACTCTCAGGAGTGTTTGTGATCCAAAAAAAATTTTTTTTTTTTTTTTTTTGTTATGGGTACATGGACAGGGACACGCGTGTCAAAACTGCAAATGTCAACACGTGACATTGGTTATCCCTGCACAGAGAGCATGACCTCCCAGGATTCCGTATGTTAACTTGAGATCGGATTTCAATGAAACCACTCTCAGGAAGTAAACGTAATCACTTATCCCTCTCCCTACAAAGATGTTTTATCCACCACATTGATTCCGAATCTCCACGAATCCAAATCATACAACTGACACTCATTTACTTTAAAACAAACAACAAAAACTCTTCTTCCTCCATCATCTTCTTCTTCACATACAACAATGCTGATCCTCTTTCAATCCCGTTTCTCATATCGATTAGATTCAGCAAACGCTTGCGATATTCAATAGTTTTTCTTTCAACATTTCCATTTTAATGTCAGTATCACCCTATCAAACACCATTTCCGAATATACACCGCCCATTAAAGCATCACCCGGCAGTTCGGTCCGCAGTCTCGACTCGCAACACTAAAAAAATTGGTGTTAATGTCAGCGAAGCAACGGGTCTTATATGCCAGTAATAATAAAATAAGAACTTCCTGAGGATCTACAGTAAATGGTGTACTTGCCGAGGATATAGAGTTATGGTGTACGTGCTGAGGACATAGAGTAATGGTGTACGTGCTGAGGATATAGAGTTATGGTGTACGTGCTGAGGATATAGAGTTATGGTGTACTTGCCGAGGATATAGAGTTATGGTGTACGTGCTGAGGATATAGAGTAATGGTGTACGTGCTGAGGATATAGAGTTATGGTGTACGTGCTGAGGATATAGAGTTATGGTGTACGTGCTGAGGATATAGAGTTATGGTGTACGTGCTGAGGATATAGAGTAATGGTGTACGTGCTGAGGATATAGAGTTATGGTGTACGTGCTGAGGATATAGAGTAATGGTGTACTTGCTGAGGATATAGAGTAATGGTGTACGTGCTGAGGATATAGAGTTATGGTGTACGTGCTGAGGATATAGAGTAATGGTGTACTTGCTGAGGATATAGAGTAATGGTGTACGTGCTGAGGATATAGAGTTATGGTGTACTTGCTGAGGATATAGAGTTATGGTGTACTTGCTGAGGATATAGAGTAATGGTGTACGTGCTGAGGATATAGAGTAATGGTGTACGTGCTGAGGATATAGAGTAATGGTGTACTTCCTGAGGATATAGAGTTATGGTGTACTTGCTGAGGATATAGAGTAATGGTGTACTTGCTGAGGATATAGAGTAATGGTGTACTTCCTGAGGATATAGAGTAATGGTGTACTTGCTGAGGATATAGAGTAATGGTGTACTTCCTGAGGATATAGAGTAATGGTGTACTTGCTGAGGATATAGAGTAATGGTGTACGTGCTGAGGATATAGAGTTATGGTGTACTTGCTGAGGATATAGAGTAATGGTGTACTTGCTGAGGATATAGAGTAATGGTGTACTTGCTGAGGATATAGAGTAATGGTGTACTTGCTGAGGATATAGAGTAATGGTGTACTTGCTGAGGATATAGAGTAATGGTGTACTTCCTGAGGATATAGAGTAATGGTGTACTTGCTGAGGATATAGAGTAATGGTGTACTTGCTGAGGATATAGAGTAATGGTGTACTTGCTGAGGATATAGAGTAATGGTGTACTTCCTGAGGATATAGAGTAATGGTGTACTTGCTGAGGATATAGAGTAATGGTGTACTTCCTGAGGATATAGAGTAATGGTGTACTTGCTGAGGATATAGAGTAATGGTGTACGTGCTGAGGATATAGAGTTATGGTGTACTTGCTGAGGATATAGAGTAATGGTGTACTTGCTGAGGATATAGAGTAATGGTGTACTTGCTGAGGATATAGAGTAATGGTGTACTTGCTGAGGATATAGAGTAATGGTGTACTTGCTGAGGATATAGAGTAATGGTGTACTTCCTGAGGATATAGAGTAATGGTGTACTTGCTGAGGATATAGAGTAATGGTGTACTTGCTGAGGATATAGAGTAATGGTGTACTTCCTGAGGATATAGAGTAATGGTGTACGTGCTGAGGATATAGAGTTATGGTGTACTTGCTGAGGATATAGAGTAATGGTGTACTTGCTGAGGATATAGAGTAATGGTGTACTTCCTGAGGATATAGAGTAATGGTGTACTTGCTGAGGATATAGAGTAATGGTGTACGTGCTGAGGATATAGAGTTATGGTGTACTTGCTGAGGATATAGAGTAATGGTGTACTTGCTGAGGATATAGAGTAATGGTGTACTTGCTGAGGATATAGAGTAATGGTGTACTTGCTGAGGATATAGAGTAATGGTGTACTTGCTGAGGATATAGAGTAATGGTGTACTTGCTGAGGATATAGAGTAATGGTGTACTTGCTGAGGATATAGAGTAATGGTGTACTTCCTGAGGATATAGAGTAATGGTGTACGTGCTGAGGATATAGAGTTATGGTGTACTTGCTGAGGATATAGAGTAATGGTGTACTTGCTGAGGATATAGAGTAATGGTGTACTTCCTGAGGATATAGAGTAATGGTGTACTTGCTGAGGATATAGAGTAATGGTGTACGTGCTGAGGATATAGAGTTATGGTGTACTTGCTGAGGATATAGAGTAATGGTGTACGTGCTGAGGATATAGAGTAATGGTGTACGTGCTGAGGATATAGAGTAATGGTGTACTTCCTGAGGATATAGAGTTATGGTGTACTTGCTGAGGATATAGAGTTATGGTGTACTTCCTGAGGATATAGAGTTATGGTGTACTTCCTGAGGATATAGAGTAATGGTGTACTTCCTGAGGATATAGAGTTATGGTGTACTTGCTGAGGATATAGAGTTATGGTGTACTTGCTGAGGATATAGAGTTATGGTGTACTTCCTGAGGATATAGAGTTATGGTGTACGTGCTGAGGATATAGAGTAATGGTGTACTTGCTGAGGATATAGAGTAATGGTGTACTTGCTGAGGATATAGAGTAATGGTGTACTTGCTGAGGATATAGAGTAATGGTGTACTTGCTGAGGATATAGAGTAATGGTGTACTTGCTGAGGATATAGAGTAATGGTGTACTTGCTGAGGATATAGAGTTATGGTGTACTTCCTGAGGATATAGAGTTATGGTGTACTTGCTGAGGATATAGAGTTATGGTGTACTTGCTGAGGATATAGAGTTATGGTGTACTGCTGAGGATATAGAGTTATGGTGTACTTGCTGAGGATATAGAGTTATGGTGTACTTGCTGAGGATATAGAGTTATGGTGTACGTGCTGAGGATATACAGTAATGGTGTACGTGCTGAGGATATAGAGTAATGGTGTACTTGCTGAGGATATAGAGTTATGGTGTACTTCCTGAGGATATAGAGTTATGATGTACGTGCTGAGGATATAGAGTAATGGTGTACTTGCTGAGGATATAGAGTTATGGTGTACTTCCTGAGGATATAGAGTTATGGTGTACGTGCTGAGGATATAGAGTAATGGTGTACGTGCTGAGGATATAGAGTTATGGTGTACTTGCCGAGGATATAGAGTAATGGTGTACGTGCTGAGGATATAGAGTAATGGTGTACGTGCTGAGGATATAGAGTTATGGTGTACTTGCTGAGGATATAGAGTAATGGTGTACGTGCTGAGGATATAGAGTTATGGTGTACGTGCTGAGGATATACAGTAATGGTGTACGTGCTGAGGATATAGAGTTATGGTGTACTTGCTGAGGATATAGAGTAATGGTGTACGTGCTGAGGATATAGAGTAATGGTGTACGTGCTGAGGATATAGAGTTATGGTGTACGTGCTGAGGATATAGAGTAATGGTGTACTTGCTGAGGATATGGAGTTATGGTGTACGTGCTGAGGATATAGAGTTATGGTGTACTTGCCGAGGATATAGAGTTATGGTGTACTTGCCGAGGATATAGAGTTATGGTGTACTTGCCGAGGATATAGAGTAATGGTGTACTTGCTGAGGATATAGAGTTATGGTGTACGTGCTGAGGATATAGAGTTATGGTGTACGTGCTGAGGATATAGAGTAATGGTGTACTTGCTGAGGATATAGAGTAATGGTGTACGTGCTGAGGATATAGAGTAATGGTGTACTTGCTGAGGATATAGAGTTATGGTGTACTTGCCGAGGATATAGAGTTATGGTGTACGTGCGGAGGATATAGAGTAATGGTGTACGTGCTGAGGATATAGAGTTATGGTGTACGTGCTGAGGATATAGAGTAATGGTGTACGTGCTGAGGATATAGAGTAATGGTGTACTTGCTGAGGATATAGAGTAATGGTGTACGTGCTGAGGATATAGAGTAATGGTGTACTTGCTGAGGCTATAGAGTTATGGTGTACGTGCTGAGGATATAGAGTTATGGTGTACTTGCCGAAGATATAGAGTTATGGTGTACTTGCCGAGGATATAGAGTTATGGTGTACTTGCCGAGGATATAGAGTAATGGTGTATGTGCTGAGGATATAGAGTAATGGTGTACTTGCTGAGGATATAGAGTTATGGTGTACGTGCTGAGGATATAGAGTTATGGTGTACGTGCTGAGGATATAGAGTAATGGTGTACTTGCTGAGGATATAGAGTAATGGTGTACGTGCTGAGGATATAGAGTAATGGTGTACTTGCTGAGGATATAGAGTTATGGTGTACTTCCTGAGGATATAGAGTTATGGTGTACTTCCTGAGGATATAGAGTAATGGTGTACTTGCCGAGGATATAGAGTAATGGTGTACTTGCCGAGGATATAGAGTTATGGTGTACTTGCCGAGGATATAGAGTTATGGTGTACGTGCTGAGGATATAGAGTAATGGAGTACTTGCTGAGGATATAGAGTAATGGTGTACTTGCTGAGGATATAGAGTAATGGTGTACTTGCTGAGGATATAGAGTTATGGTGTACTTGCTGAGGATATAGAGTAATGGTGTACTTGCTGAGGATATAGAGTAATGGTGTACTTGCTGAGGATATAGAGTTATGGTGTACTTCCTGAGGATATAGAGTTATGTTGTACTTGCTGAGGATATAGAGTTATGGTGTACTTCCTGAGGATATAGAGTTATGGTGTACTTGCTGAGGATATAGAGTTATGGTGTACTTCCTGAGGATATAGAGTTATGGTGTACTTCCTGAGGATATAGAGTAATGGTGTACTTCCTGAGGATATAGAGTTATGGTGTACTTGCTGAGGATATAGAGTTATGGTGTACTTGCTGAGGATATAGAGTTATGGTGTACTTCCTGAGGATATAGAGTTATGGTGTACGTGCTGAGGATATAGAGTAATGGTGTACTTGCTGAGGATATAGAGTAATGGTGTACTTGCTGAGGATATAGAGTAATGGTGTACTTGCTGAGGATATAGAGTAATGGTGTACTTGCTGAGGATATAGAGTAATGGTGTACTTGCTGAGGATATAGAGTAATGGTGTACTTGCTGAGGATATAGAGTTATGGTGTACTTCCTGAGGATATAGAGTTATGGTGTACTTGCTGAGGATATAGAGTTATGGTGTACGTGCCGAGGATATAGAGTTATGGTGTACGTGCCGAGGATATAGAGTTATGGTGTACTTGCCGAGGATATAGAGTTATGGTGTACTTGCCGAGGATATAGAGTTATGGTGTACTTGCCGAGGATATAGAGTAATGGTGTATGTGCTGAGGATATAGAGTAATGGTGTACTTGCTGAGGATATAGAGTTATGGTGTACGTGCTGAGGATATAGAGTTATGGTGTACGTGCTGAGGATATAGAGTAATGGTGTACTTGCTGAGGATATAGAGTAATGGTGTACTTGCTGAGGATATAGAGTTATGGTGTACTTCCTGAGGATATAGAGTTATGGTGTACTTCCTGAGGATATAGAGTAATGGTGTACTTGCCGAGGATATAGAGTAATGGTGTACTTGCCGAGGATATAGAGTTATGGTGTACTTGCCGAGGATATAGAGTTATGGTGTACGTGCTGAGGATATAGAGTAATGGAGTACTTGCTGAGGATATAGAGTAATGGTGTACTTGCTGAGGATATAGAGTAATGGTGTACTTGCTGAGGATATAGAGTTATGGTGTACTTGCTGAGGATATAGAGTAATGGTGTACTTGCTGAGGATATAGAGTAATGGTGTACTTGCTGAGGATATAGAGTTATGGTGTACTTCCTGAGGATATAGAGTTATGGTGTACTTGCTGAGGATATAGAGTTATGGTGTACTTCCTGAGGATATAGAGTTATGGTGTACTTCCTGAGGATATAGAGTTATGGTGTACTTCCTGAGGATATAGAGTTATGGTGTACTTCCTGAGGATATAGAGTAATGGTGTACTTCCTGAGGATATAGAGTTATGGTGTACTTGCTGAGGATATAGAGTTATGGTGTACTTGCTGAGGATATAGAGTTATGGTGTACTTCCTGAGGATATAGAGTTATGGTGTACGTGCTGAGGATATAGAGTAATGGTGTACTTGCTGAGGATATAGAGTAATGGTGTACTTGCTGAGGATATAGAGTAATGGTGTACTTGCTGAGGATATAGAGTAATGGTGTACTTGCTGAGGATATAGAGTAATGGTGTACTTGCTGAGGATATAGAGTAATGGTGTACTTACTGAGGATATAGAGTTATGGTGTACTTCCTGAGGATATAGAGTTATGGTGTACTTGCTGAGGATATAGAGTTATGGTGTACTTGCTGAGGATATAGAGTTATGGTGTACTGCTGAGGATATAGAGTTATGGTGTACTTGCTGAGGATATAGAGTTATGGTGTACTTGCTGAGGATATAGAGTTATGGTGTACGTGCTGAGGATATACAGTAATGGTGTACGTGCTGAGGATATAGAGTAATGGTGTACTTGCTGAGGATATAGAGTTATGGTGTACTTCCTGAGGATATAGAGTTATGATGTACGTGCTGAGGATATAGAGTAATGGTGTACTTGCTGAGGATATAGAGTTATGGTGTACTTCCTGAGGATATAGAGTTATGGTGTACTTGCTGAGGATATAGAGTTATGGTGTACTTGCTGAGGATATAGAGTAATGGTGTACGTGCTGAGGATATAGAGTTATGGTGTACGTGCTGAGGATATACAGTAATGGTGTACGTGCTGAGGATATAGAGTAATGGTGTACGTGCTGAGGATATAGAGTTATGGTGTACTTCCTGAGGATATAGAGTTATGGTGTACGTGCTGAGGATATAGAGTAATGGTGTACTTGCTGAGGATATAGAGTTATGGTGTACTTCCTGAGGATATAGAGTTATGGTGTACGTGCTGAAGATATAGAGTTATGGTGTACTTGCTGAGGATATAGAGTTATGATGTACTTGCTGAGGATAAAGAGTAATGGTGTACGTGCTGAGGATATAGAGTAATGGTGTACTTGCTGAGGATATACAGTAATGGTGTACTTGCTGAGGATATAGAGTAATGGTGTACTTGCTGAGGATATAGAGTAATGGTGTACGTGCTGAGGATATAGAGTTATGGTGTACTTGCTGAGGATATAGAGTTATGGTGTACGTGCTGAGGATATAGAGTTATGGTGTACGTGCTGAGGATATAGAGTTATGGTGTACGTGCTGAGGATATAGAGTAATGGTGTACTTGCTGAGGATATAGAGTTATGGTGTACGTGCTGAGGATATAGAGTTGTGGTGTACGTGCTGAGGATATAGAGTTATGGTGTACGTGCTGAGGATATAGAGTTGTGGTGTACGTGCTGAGGATATAGAGTTATGGTGTACGTGCTGAGGATATAGAGTTGTGGTGTACGTGCTGAGGATATAGAGTAATGGTGTACTTGCTGAGGATATAGAGTTATGGTGTACTTCCTGAGGATATAGAGTTATGGTGTACTTGCTGAGGATATAGAGTTATGGTGTACTTGCTGAGGATATAGAGTAATGGTGTACGTGCTGAGGATATAGAGTTATGGTGTACGTGCTGAGGATATACAGTAATGGTGTACGTGCTGAGGATATAGAGTAATGGTGTACGTGCTGAGGATATAGAGTTATGGTGTACTTCCTGAGGATATAGAGTTATGGTGTACGTGCTGAGGATATAGAGTAATGGTGTACTTGCTGAGGATATAGAGTTATGGTGTACTTCCTGAGGATATAGAGTTATGGTGTACGTGCTGAAGATATAGAGTTATGGTGTACTTGCTGAGGATATAGAGTTATGGTGTACGTGCTGAGGATATAGAGTTATGATGTACTTGCTGAGGATAAAGAGTAATGGTGTACGTGCTGAGGATATAGAGTAATGGTGTACTTGCTGAGGATATACAGTAATGGTGTACTTGCTGAGGATATAGAGTAATGGTGTACTTGCTGAGGATATAGAGTAATGGTGTACGTGCTGAGGATATAGGGTTATGGTGTACTTGCTGAGGATATAGAGTTATGGTGTACGTGCTGAGGATATAGAGTTATGGTGTACGTGCTGAGGATATAGAGTTATGGTGTACGTGCTGAGGATATAGAGTAATGGTGTACTTGCTGAGGATATAGAGTTATGGTGTACGTGCTGAGGATATAGAGTTGTGGTGTACGTGCTGAGGATATAGAGTTATGGTGTACGTGCTGAGGATATATAGTTATGGTGTACGTGCTGAGGATATAGAGTAATGGTGTACTTGCTGAGGATATAGAGTTATGGTGTACGTGCTGAGGATATAGAGTTATGGTGTACATGCTGAGGATATAGAGTAATGGTGTACTTGCTGAGGATATAGAGTTATGGTGTACGTGCTGAGGATATAGAGTAATGGTGTACTTGCTGAGGATATAGAGTTATGGTGTACTTGCTGAGGATATATAGTTATGGTGTACGTGCTGAGGATATAGAGTAATGGTGTACTTGCTGAGGATATAGAGTTATGGTGTACGTGCTGAGGATATAGAGTTATGGTGTACGTGCTGAGGATATAGAGTTATGGTGTACGTGCTGAGGATATAGAGTAATGGTGTACTTGCTGAGGATATAGAGTTATGGTGTACGTGCTGAGGATATAGAGTAATGGTGTACTTGCTGAGGATATAGAGTTATGGTGTACGTGCTGAGGATATACAGTAATGGTGTACTTGCTGAGGATATACAGTTATGGTGTATGTGCTGAGGATATAGAGCAATGGTGTACTTGCTGAGGATATAGAGTTATGGTGTACCTCCTGAGGATATAGAGTTATGGTGTACGTGCTGAGGATATAGAGTTATGGTGTACGTGCTGAGGATATAGAGTTATGGTGTACGTGCCGAGGATATAGAGTTATGGTGTACTTGCTGAGGATATAGAGTTATGGTGTACGTGCTGAGGATATAGAGTAATGGTGTACTTGCTGAGGATATAGAGTTATGGTGTACGTGCTGAGGATATAGAGTAATGGTGTACTTGCTGAGGATATAGAGTTATGGTGTACGTGCTGAGGATATACAGTAATGGTGTACTTGCTGAGGATATACAGTTATGGTGTACGTGCTGAGGATATAGAGTAATGGTGTACTTGCTGAGGATATAGAGTTATGGTGTACGTGCTGAGGATATAGAGTTATGGTGTACGTGCTGAGGATATAGAGTTATGGTGTACTTGCTGAGGATATAGAGTTATGGTGTACTTGCTGAGGATATACAGTTATGGTGTACGTGCTGAGGATATAGAGTAATGGTGTACTTGCTGAGGATATAGAGTTATGGTGTACGTGCCGAGGATATAGAGTTATGGTGTACGTGCTGAGGATATAGAGTTATGGTGTACTTGCTGAGGATATAGAGTTATGGTGTACTTGCTGGGGATATAGAGTTATGGTGTACGTGCTGAGTATATAGAGTTATGGTGTACGTGCCGAGGATATAGAGTTATGGTGTACGTGCTGAGGATATACAGTAATGGTGTACTTTGTTTTTTTGTTTTTTTTGTATACAAGATCGAGGCTCGTGAAAGAGCGAACATTAATCACACAGAAAGACAGACACATAAAACAAATAACATCGGGAGCGGTAGACAAGATGGGGAGAGAGGGGGAAGGACACAAACACAACATTTGAGAGCAGGGACCGAGAGACATGGAGACATCGAGAGATCTGTGGGAGGGAGAGGGCTTTGGGGGGGAGGCATGTGAAGGGGGGGAGGCATGTGAAGGGGGGGGAGGCATGTGAAGGGGGGGGGTGGGAGAGGTATAAACATATGGACACTGCCAGGATTTCCAGGAAATAAGTTGGAATTTCAAACAAGGTGGATCTGGGGTGAATTAGTGGGGGTAGAAAAGATCAAGGTTATGGATGGGGGAAGATAAGAGATGGTGGTGAACAGCTGTTTTAAAGACCTGGAGGGAGGAGAGGGATTGAAGGGAGTGTGGGAGTTTGTTCCACAGGCGGGAGAAAAGAGGAATGAAAGAGTGAAGGTGAGCAGAGAGCCGAGATTTCGGCAGTTTAACCATCAGAGGGTTGCTGGCAGATCTTGTGCGACCTGTAGGAATATTTGGGGGACAGAGCACAGAGAGAGCTGGGGGAGCAAGGCCGGAGAGGAGTCGGTAGAAGACAGAAAGACCACCTACCTGCCTGCGGTGAGTGAGTGAAAGGCCCTCAGAGATAGCTTCATCGCGGGAGATTCCAATGATTTTGAAAGCTTTGGATTCAACAGCGTGAAGCCGAGCCAGGTGTGAGGCAGGAGCACCAGCCCATAGGGGAGAACAGTATTCCATTGAGCTGCGGATGAAAGCCTTGTATGTGGTGAGGAGCTCAGGTGTGCCGAGGAAGGACTTCGCACGACGGAGGATGCCCAGTCGGCGACTGGCTTTGGAGGCCAGCTTGGAAATGTGGTTTTCCCAAGAAAGATCATGGCAGATAGTGAGACCCAAAAGCTTGAGTGACAGAACTTATTGGAGAGGATTGTTGAGAAAGTAGATGGGAGGGTTGTCCAGTCGATCTTTTCGGAGAGACATAGTAAGAGAGTGAGATTTGGCAGGATTGAAAGACATGTTCCACTTGTTTGACCAGTCTGTGATTTTGTCCAGGTCTTCAGAGAGTGAGGAGGCTGCAGACTGCCGATCTGAGGGAAGAGGAATGGAGCGGCAGAGAGTGGAGTCATCAGCAAAGAGATAGAGAGGATTTTCCAGAGAGTCAGAGAGATCATTGATAAAGACCAGAAAAAGCACAGGGCCCAGCACACTTCCTTGGGGAACTCCAGCCTGAACAGGAAGGGGAGATGAGAGAAATCCATTCAGGGCCACACGTTGACTACGACCAGAGAGGAAGTCCGCAAGCCATGCATGGAGATTTCCATGGATACCATAGGAGGAGAGTTTGGTGAGCAGAGCTGGGTGCCAGACCGTATCAAAGGCCCTTGATATGTCAAGGGAGACAGCTCTGATTTCCTGTTTGGCATTGAGGACCTCCATCCATTGTTGAGACAGCAGAAGCAGCATGTCCAGAGTAGAGTGACCTGGTCTGAAACCAAATTGATGATCAGAGATCAAGCCATTGGAGAAGAGGAAAGATTTCATATCCGAAGCAATGATGGATTCCATGACTTTGCTGATAATTGGGAGCAGGCTGATTGGTCTGTAGTTGCAAGGATCTGTTTTTGCACCTTTTTTGTGTAAAGCGGTAATGTTAGCTGATTTCCAGGATGCTGGCAGATGACCTTGAGCAAAAGATAGGGTGAAAAGAACAGAGAGAGGGTGAGATAGAGCGGCAGAGCAGGATTTTAGGACCCGTGGGCTGATGCCGTCTGGTCCAGTTGCAGAATCAGAGTCGAGGTTTGACAAAAACTCCTCCACCTTGTCAGGAGAGAAGGACACAGAGTCCAGGAGCAGTTGGGTTCGACTGGGAAAGGTGGGAACAGAGAGAGATGGGTTTGGGACTAAGGATTTCGAGGCGAACACAGAGTTGAGGCATTCGGCTTTGTCACGTGCGATGTCAACTGTGTGTCCATTTGAGGTAAGGGAGGGGATGGAGGGGGAACAAACACCAGAAACGGATTTGACCAGACGCCACCAGGATTTGGAGGAAGGAGACAGGTTTGAGAGTTCATTCTTGAGTGAGGAGAGATAGTGCTTCCTGGCACTCCTGAGGGTAGACACACACTTGTTCCGAGCTTGGTGGAAGGAACTGAGATTTCCTTCAGTTGGATTAGCCTTCCAAGAGGCAAAGGCAAGTTGTTTCAGGGCAACTGCCTCACCACAAGATTCAGTGTACCATGGACGGGAGGAAGGGTAAGACAATTGAAGGCGAGATGGGATAAATCTGTGCATGAGAGAGATCAGTTTGCTTTGGAAGAATTCCCAGGAAGAATTGATGTCAGAGGCAGTGGAGATGGGAGACCAATCCAGAAGATTGATGGCTGCTTGAAGACCGTCCCAGTCGGCCTGAGTGAAATGCCAGACTCGTCGACGCTGAGGAGGCTCTCTGAGAATGGCCAGAGAGATGTCCACTTTGACAAGCACATGATCAGAAGAACCGATTGGAGCAGAAGAAGAGCAGCAGACATTAGCAGGGAAGTTTGTCATAACCAAGTCTAGAAGAGAAGATACTCCATTGGCTGAGATCCGGGTCGGGAAATTGACAGATTGTGTCAATCCCAGTGAGTCACAGAAGTCCTTTGCTGAGGTGCCATGACTAGTGAGAGAGGAACCCACACCCAACCAGGTGGCATGATGACAGTTGAAGTCACCACATATGAGGAAGAGAGAGTTGGGATGAGTGGATAGAAGTTGGTCCATGTTGTCAGACATTGAAATGTAGATGGAGTCATCACTGTTTGGGGGACGGTACAGAACACATATGAACAAAAGGTGGGAGCGGAGAGGAAGCCGTAACCAGAGGTACTCCTGCGGGTGAGGAGGAAAGAGAGCAGTGCAAGGAGAGTGAGGAAGAGAGTTTTTGACAAAGATAGCCACCCCACCACCAGGCCGAGGCTCAGGTCTATCATACCGGAGGAGGGAGTAACCAGGAAGAGATATTAAGGAATCAGAGACATCTTGAAGGAGGAAAGTCTCTGTTAAGCAGATCAAGTCTGGATTGTCAGAAGCAACCTGTATGGAGAGATCAGTCAGGTTTGAGCGAAGGCCCCGGATGTTTGAGGTCCATACCGTTAATGAAGAGAGAGGGGGAGCATCGGGTACAGGACAGGGGAGGGGAGGAGTAGGGTAAGATGAAGGATGAGAGGGGGAGGTAGGGAGAGCAGTTGATAGTGTTTCAGATGTTGCAGAAGAGTTCCAAGAAAGGGAAGGATGAGGAGGATGAAAGGTTTGCTGGTGAAGGGATGCGGCACAGTGAGGGGTTGTTTGAGGGGGGGCAGAGGAAAGTAGAAGGTTTGGGGGGGTGGAGGTATGAGATAGAAGGGAGACGAAGTGGGGAGGAGGCAGCTTGGAGGAGGAGGGGGGAGGAGAGAGAATTGGAGAGGAATGGTATGGGGGGAGAATTGAATGGGAGGGATTGGGGGGGAGTTTTGAAGGGGAGGAGTGAGGGGGGAGTTTAGGAGGGGAGGGGCAAGGGGGGAGTTTTGGAGGGAAGGGGAAAGGGGGGAGATCAGGAGTGGAGGGGCAAGGGGGGGGGATTAGGAGGGGAGGGGCAAAGGGGAAGTTTAGGAGGGGAAGGGCAAGGGGGGAGTTCAGGAGTGGAGGGGCAAGGGGGGAGTTTAAGAGTGGAGGGGCAAGGGGGAAGTTTCGGAGTGTAGGTGCAAGGGGGGGGATTTGGATGGGAGGGGCAAGAGGGAAGTTTAGAAAGTGGATGATTAATGAAAGACGAACATTGATAACAAATTGGGTTTGTTGTGATTTTCAAGTTAGCAATCCGGTTCAGGATGATGGAGGAGGGATGGAATGAATGTGAATTTAGACCATGTAGTGAGGGAGACGTATAAGATATTGAATTTCTTTTTTTTGAAGTGGAATGAGTTGGAGAGGAAATTGAGAAAAGCCTTTTAAATAGGAAGAAAAACAGCGTGTTGTAATATACCACTGAATAAAAAACAGAAGGGGAAAGGTTAAACATATTTAAAAATATTTAAACAGAACTATGAACAATCTTATATGCACAAAAATACCAACGGGGGGAGAGCCGAGAGGGACCACCACGAGTCACGTGAACAGGGCAAACGGTGGATGGCAAGGAGATAATGGGGGTGGGGCGAACAGCACACCTGGACAGAAAATACAGGATGAGACAACAGTACACGTGGAGAAAAGAAAATAAATGTTTTTGTTTTTTTTTGTTTTTTTTTTGGGGGTGGGGGGGGGATTTAGAACGTTAGACAGTATTATGTTCGGGGTAGAAGGGAAAAAACCAAGAGCCAAATACTTGCTGAGGATATAGAGTTATGGTGTACGTGCTGAGGATATACAGTAATGGTGTACTTGCCGAGGATATAGAGTTATGGTGTACGTGCTGAGGATATACAGTAATGGTGTACTTGCCGAGGATATAGAGTTATGGTGTACGTACTGAGGATATACAGTAATGCTGTACTTGCTGATGATATACAGTAATGGTGTACTTGCTGATGATATACAGTAATGGTGTACTTGCTGAGGATATACAGTAATGGTGTACTTGCTGATGATCTACAGTAATGGTGTACTTGCTGAGGATCCACAGTTTTATCAAAACGTGTGTAAAAATGATCTACCCTAAACCATTGGCCTAGTACTCGTAGTTTACGACAATGTGAGTAGTGTAATAATGTTGCTTCTGGGACACCTCCGTTTAACATGGGAAATCCCTATCTAATGTCATTTACCCCCTTGTCTTTTTCAAAAATCATAAACACCTCTATTTCTCCCACCCTCATCTTTATGAACCTTTTGTCTGTAGTACCTATCCTTAATGTTGTTCATTAGACCACTCAAACACTACAAATATTTGTTTTCTCTTATAGACCTATCATCCTTCTTCTACATATCATCTGGCAGATTAATCTTTGACCCACTCAAACATTGACCCATTCACTTCCATATTAATTCTTTCCCTCCCTCATTGCCCCTAAAGACCTCTATTTCTCTCACCCTGTTCTTTACGAACCTTCTAACCTTTTGACATGTTATCCTTATTCATTAGACCACTTAAACACCTGTGATCCTTCTGACCTTATGAACCTTTTAACCTTTTACTCTTAATATCATCTGGTGAATATAACCCACTCAAACAACGACCCTACAAATATTTGTTTATGTGTGGGAAATAATTTAATTCTCCTACAACTCTCCTCACCGTCTAATACATTAACAAAAAATATGTTTGAGTTTGGTTCTTTATTAAGATATTTTAACTGAGCTAAGATAAAATGGTAAACCTCCCTCAATGTTCTTATTTGAGCGCCTCCAGTGCCACACACTTTTTGGTAGGCTCTGCCCACCTTTTGTTAAGCTCCGTCCACTTTTTGGAAAAACCCCGCCCACTTTTTGGTAAGCCACGCCCACCTTTTACTAAGCCCCGCCCATTTTTTGTTAAGCCACGCCCACTTTTTGCTATGTCCCGCCCCCTTTTGCTAAGCTCCGCCCACTTTTGCTAAGTCCCACCCACTTTATAAACTCTTCAGCATTGTATCATTTCCAGGTAAAACATTACATCATTTTCAGGGAATTTCCATCACATCATTTCCAGTTAAGACACGCCCAGGGAATTTCCACAGGAAATGACACACACCCAGCCCTTCTTATAAAAGGCACCGACCACACAGGCTTTTTCAAACACGCTTTCTGCTTCACTTGAGAATGGACTCCTATGCCGAAATGGAATGGGATAACTTTGCTATTCCTTGGAGTCCTACTACCTGTGTAGAACTCAACCTTCAGATTGATGAACTGGACTCGAACCTCTTATCAATGGAGGTAAGTTTGTTTATTTATTTATTTATTTATTTAATTAATTATTTATTTAATTATTTATTTTAATATTTTTTTTTAGATGAGACTCGTGTAAGAGTTAACAAAGTTAATTTTAATATTCATAGAGCTTGATTTATACAAATAAAAAATATTGTATTAAATTAATACATTGTTATTTTCTTTCACAGGAAATTGTATCTGAGATACGAAGTGAAAATTCTGCTTTTAACACAACTTGGGATGAAGTTATTTTTTTGTTTGAAGACATTTTGAACAACCAAGACCCCCAGAACGAGTTCTACCTTGATGACCCAGCCAAAGAGTTATACCTTGGAGATCCACAAAATCCTGAAAAAGAGTTTTACCATGATGATACTTGTTGTGAGTTATCAAAACAAAACCCATCTGAACAAGTTCTACCTTGATGAGCCAGAATACAAGTCATACATTGGAGACCCACAAATTTCTGAAAATTGGGAAAGGGGAGTTCTCCCTGATGGTCCGCAGTTATACTATGTGAGACACATCATAGAAACCCTAAAAAATTGGGCAAGGAGAGTTCTCCCTGATGGTCCGCAGTTATACTATGTGAGACACATCATAGAAACCCTAAAAAATTGTGAAATGGGAATTCTCCCTGATGGTCCGCAGTTATACTATGTGAGACACATCATAGAAACCCTAAAAAATTGGGCAAGGAGAGTTCTCCCTGATGGTCCGCAGTTATACTATGTGAGACACATCATAGAAACCCTAAAAAATTGGGCAAGGAGAGTTCTCCCTGATGGTCCGCAGTTATACTATGTGAGACACATCATAGAAACCCTAAAAAATTGTGAAATGGGAATTCTCCCTGATGGTCCGCAGTTATACTATGTGAGACACATCATAGAAACCCTAAAAAATTGGGCAAGGAGAGTTCTCCCTGATGGTCCGCAGTTATACTATGTGAGACACATCATAGAAACCCTAAAAAATTGTGAAATGGGAATTCTCCCTGATGGTCCGCAGTTATACTATGTGAGACACATCATAGAAACCCTAAAAAATTGGGCAAGGAGAGTTCTCCCTGATGGTCCGCAGTTATACTATGTGAGACACATCATAGAAACCCTAAAAAATTGTGAAATGGGAATTCTCCCTGATGGTCCGCAGTTATACTATGTGAGACACATCATAGAAACCCTAAAAAATTGGGCAAGGAGAGTTCTCCCTGATGGTCCGCAGTTATACTATGTGAGACACATCATAGAAACCCTAAAAAATTGGGAAAGGGAAGTTTTCCCTGATGGTCCGCAGTTATACTATGTGAGACTTATCACGGAAACCCCAAATATTTCTGAAAATTGTGGTTCTACCTTGGGGACTTGGAAAGATGGTTATATTTTTGGAGACTCGGAATGGGGGTTTTGTTTTGATGACTCGGAATGTGATACCTATCTTGGAGGCTCAACAGGAATGTGGTTATACCTTGGGAACTTGGAAAGTTGGTTTTATTTTGGAGACTCTACCTGTGGGGTCCATCTTGGAGACTCTTTGGATTCTAAAGCAATGAACAATGTTCTTTGTTTAATGACGCTTGATTTAAGCAATATCAAGAAAGTTCGAGGAAGAAAATGCTGGAAAATTCTTTCTTCCCATTTCTACTTCTTCAAACTTGAAAGCCTTGAAAGACAGAATTGGAAGAAGAGGAAAAAAAATAAAAATGAAATACATATTTTTAAAAAAGAAGAAAAAAAAGATTATGTTAGGGTTTGGGTGGGATTTTGAATGTGAGGGTTAGGGATGGGGTTGGGTTAGGGATGGGGTTGGGTTAGGGTTGGGATTTTGAATGTGAGGGTTAGGGTTGGGGTTGGGTTAGGGATGGGGTTGGGTTCGGGTTGGGATTTTGAATGTGAGGGTTGGGGTTGGGTTAGGGATGGGATTGGGTTAGGGTTGGGATTTTGAATGTGAGGGTTAGGGATGGGTTGGGGTTGGGTTAGGGATGGGGTTGGGTTAGGGTTGGGATTTTGAATGTGAGGGTTAGGGATGGGGTTGGGTTAGGGATGGGGTTGGGTTAGGGATGGGGTTGGGTTAGGGATGGGGTTGGGTTAGGGATTGGGTTGGGTTAGGGATGGGGTTGGGTTAGGAATGGGTTGGGTTAGGGATGGGGTTGGGTTAGGGATGGGTTTGGGTTAGGGATGGGTTTGGGTTAGGGATGGGTTTGGGTTAGGGATGGGGTTGGGTTAGGGTTTGTATATTATTATGACTCACTCACACATACACAAAAGTTAAGCCCCAACTGGAAAGTTGAGGGATTCTGTGTTTGGGGTTCACAGATTTAAAAACGTATCCCCATTATACACACAAAAAAGTTAAGCCCCAACTGAAAAGTTGTGGGATTCTGTGTTTGGGGTTCACAGATTTAAAAACGTATCCCCATTATACACACACAAAAGTTAAGCCCCAACTAAAAAGTTGTGGGATTCTGTGTTTGGGGTTCACAGATTTAAAAACGTATCCCCATTATACACACACAAAAGTTAAGCCCCAACTAAAAAGTTGTGGGATTCTGTGTTTGGGGTTCACAGATTTTAAAACGTATCCCCATTATACACACACAAAAGTTAAGCCCCAACTGAAAAGTTGTGGGATTCTGTGTTTGGGGTTCACAGATTTAAAAACGTATCCCCATTATGCACACACAAAAGTTAAGCCCCAACTAAAAAGTTGTGTGATTCTGTGTTTGGGGTTCACAGATTTAAAAACGTATCCCCATTACATTTTATTTATTTATTTATTATTTTCAAGGGTATTATCTGCTTACTTGTGTTTTTTGTAATTCTTGCGAGTAAAATGAACCCAAGATTTCTTCTCCATTTAAATCATATAATTTGTAGGTCCAAGGGACTGTATCCATTACATCAATGATTTTAAATAATTCACGAGTCCATTTTTGTGTATAACCTTTCTCAAAATGACTTTTCCATTTGTATATTCTGACAATATCACCAACTTTAAACTTGGGCTTTCTCAAATTAATCTCCTTTTCATATTCTAATTTTGTAAATGTTTCTGATGGTTTTGATTTTGTTGATGAATGAACTGTATTATTGTAATTATCTACAATATCCTGAATTAAATACACCCATTTTTGAGAACCGAGTTGTGTGAATTTTTTATATAATTTCTCTTTTAAAGTACGATTAAAACGCTCAATAACAACTGCCTTTCCTTCATTAAAGGTGCTGTATAATTTAATACCCTTCCCCTTAAGAAATTTCATGAATATTTTGTTATAGAACTCTGTTCCCTCATCAGTCCATAACTTCTTTGGTTTCCTTTTATCCCGATCAAATATTAGCTTAAAGGCTAACATTAAAGTATTACCTCTCTTGTTTTTCAAAGGAACAACCCAGGCAAATCTACTCCTCAAATCAATAACGGTTAAAGCATACCTGTATCCCCTGTCATTATTCAATTCAATTAAATCAGCGGACCATATGTGGTCGGTGTATTTAGAATAAACCTTCCTTCTTTTAAACTTTGTGATTATAGGTTTGTGTAATTCTTCAGCCAAAAGCTCCTCAGTCTTGATGACATCATTAGAGCCTAATAGTTTTTTGAGGAATAACCAAGACCAAGTTTCAATTTAGCATTTATCAAATTTCTCACAATAAACCTATCAACTTTCTCTCTCAACGTTGGATTTTGTATCAAAGACAAATTATACAACATTTCGCTGTCGGCTTTATGTTTTTCAGTCAACGTAGTGGTTTTCCCATAAGCAATATCATGCTTCATACACACTTCATCAACCCTATTTGTAGGTTTAGACCAAGGTTTAGGATTGTCAGCCTCATCTAATCTTTTATCCAAGTTTGTTCCTGGACCACAGAAAGAATACCCTGGAAGGTGTAATTCCCCTGGAATTCCAGTTGTTGTAAATTTACTTCCTGACAGAAACTTTTGTATGTCTCCTCCTCTTTTAGGAGAGATGAATTGGCACTTTTTAGAGCCACATACTTGACATATTCCTTTTTGATAAACTCTATTATTTTTAGCTTTAACATAAGAGATATTTTTAGATTTAGTTTTCTTTTTACATTTGAGACAATAACTCATATTTATTTATCAGAAAAATTCCGACAGAGTATCAAAACCTTTTTGGTTTTCAACATATACATTTCAATCTTTATTTTTAAAACATAAAGAATCCTAAGGAATGCCTTCACTCTCTCCTCCATTTATTTACAAATAAAAACTAACTAAAGTCAATGACACCAACATCATCAATCACATAATCTTTTCCTTCTTCTTCTTCTTCTTCTTCACCACTTTCTCGTTTAAATCTCCTCCCTGAAATTGAAGACATTGACGTTGTTATTTTTGAAACCATTATCTTCATAAGAGTTGTTAATTCTTTAATTTCCTCTTCGGTGCGTTGAGATTGATTTATTTGCTGTAATACACTCAATCTTTTACGAATCTCACTGATTTCCATCTTTTTATATTTTTCCTCCCTCTCTCTTTGCTCCCTTTCCTCCCTCTCCTCCTTCTCCTTTTTCTCCCTCTCCTCCTTCTTCTTTTTCTCTCTTTCCTCCTTCTCCCTTTTCTCTCCTTCCTCCTTCTCCTTTTTCTCCCTCTCCTCCTTTTTCTCCCTCTCCTCCTTCTCCTCCCTCTCCCTTTCCTCCTTCTCCTTTTTCTCTCTTTCCTCCTTCTCTTCTTCAACCCCTTCCTCATCCCTTGCTACCCTTGAGTTTGAACCCCAAAGAATATTATACATATACTCATCTGGATTTTGAGATATTCTTGTATCTATAATTATTTTTCTCATAATAGGATACCAATAAGATTTGTTGACGATTTCTAAAAGAGTTTTATATTTCATAACTTTGAGAAGTTCATTTTTATTTAATATTTTAAACAAGTCTCTATTTGTGGGTTTAACAATATCAGTATAAGGCCAGTTTTTAATGACAAAATTCCCATGTATATGCTCCAAATCATAAGGTATGTAATACCGAGCACCCTTTTCTTGTAGGTATCCTTGAATACAAAAATTATAATTCTCTTGTAGTCTTCTTCCTGCCATTTATGTATCAGAAATATATGTGAGATTAATATTATGACAGGTAATACCACCCCATCTTCCCACTACCAAATCGGTTTGTATTCCTCGGCTTTCTATCCTTATCTCATTACCTTCCTTCTTTGTCATGCGAACCATCGCTATACTATCATATATTTTTCTTTTCTTAAAATCACGTATTTGTTGTTTACTAATTGTACTTCCACATAAATCCTTATCCTCACCAAGTGGATAATATTCTTCTTTACGAGACTGATTTAAATCATGTAGGTCTTCTATGTTTATTGAAAAAGACCAATTATACCCTAAATCAGGCATATCATACCCCCATTTATTAATTCGCATATTAACTAAATGTCCTTCTTTATAAAATTCAATTGTAAGCAGGTAGTTAAATTCAATGAGGAAAGGTGTATGGTAAGTATAACCAGGTGTTGTGGTTGTAAATTTTACTTGTTTCACAAAACGTGCTGTTTTCTTTAAAAATATATATTGTGATAAATCACTTAATCTAATTAAGTCATTCGCATCTGTAGGGTTTGGATAATTGATTAATTTATAAGTATTCTTCATATTAATATTTTTACTTACACTATATTTTTGTCGTTCAGCCTGTGCCTTTGTATAATAATTTGATAAATCAATATCCTGAGAGGATTTTCCAAAGATAGAACCATCTTTTCCAACATAAGTCATTTATATTAGATTAAAAATGATATCATAAAAATTTTCATTATTGTTGAGTTGAAATAATACATATAAACATAATTGACCACAACATTTAGAATTAATTTCTTGAACTTGAAATGTTTGATAAACACCATTCTGTAAGAATTGTATTACTTCAACAGGTGGTGGCATACCATAACTATCAAAATAATATTTATCCTGACTATTATGAATACAAACCCAATGAGAACCATTCTGTGTGTCTAAATTCATAATAATATTCTTTGTATTCTTATTTATATGTATTAATTCATCTCTCATACAAATAACCACATTATCAATTTTTAGTGTTTTACAATACTTAGCTAGTTCTATATTTGACGTTGTATTCTTTCCAAATTGTTTAAACCATTTATCCATTTATTTATGAGAAAGATACAATCCATTACCCCGTTTAGTTAGTTTAACACCCGCTTGAGCGATAGAGGAAAGCATATCTCCAACCAACAATCTAGCTTTATCAGGTAGACTTTCAAGTTTTTGAGCAAAATCTACAATTACACCACTTCCACTAATTTGTTTCTCCAACTCCTTGTTATGTCTTTCCAATTCTTTTTGAGCTTTTAGTTGTGCCTTCCTTTCGTTAGCAGTTTTTACCGCTGCTGAAATACCACCAGTCAATGCTCCCGCCGCACTTAAACCAGCAAATAAAGGAATTAGAAACGGGAGAAATCCTCCTCTTGACTCGTCGATTGAATATTTCTTTAACATAGGTTTCGTCATTTTAATTTTAAGTGATCCAACATCATTTAGTGTTTTTACTTGTGTGTGTGTGAGTAAAACATCAATTCTTACAGCTCCTTTTCTTTGAATTGTATTAACATTAATAATACAAGGCTTTTGATTTTGAATACAAGATGTTAATTTATTAAGATTGATTTGATTAACATATACCCCAACCATTTATTTATGAGAAAAAACCTATGTGATATTAATCATAACACCATTATCTGTATTAATCTGTAATTCTGTTTCCTCCAAAAGCAAACAATATGCATTAACCTCTTCACTCTCCCCTCTTTCAATGTATAGAGAAGTATCCACTCGATTAGACTTTATAGTTTCCTTTTGAGAACTCAGGTCAATTGCGTAGATTGTATAAAGTTTTTGAAACGCAACCATATCCAAAATAGGATCATTATTACCATTACTTTCACACACCTTTTGGTAGGACTTGTAGGCTTCCGCATAATCATTTTTTTCCCAATCAATTTCCAATCTATCTCGCGGATAAAATGTGCCATCAAGAGAAACCCGAAGTTGTTTCACCTTAGCATTATCACTCAGCGCATTATTCTTATTAGTACCGTCCTCTCCATCTGGTTTTTTAAAAATGAGCCAGAGGTATCGTGGCTTTCCTTGAAGAACACCCAAATTCCAAGTGTAGGTAGTGTGTTCCAGTTTAACGTGTTGACATCTTCTTTTACGGTATGATACATTTAGCGGTTTCTTTGAGTTAAGTCTTCTATTTAACATCTCTTCCATTTTAAGATTAGGAGTATATTCACTGATATACCAACACAAATCATTAATAACAAATTTATTGTTGTCTCCAAAAGCATTTTCATCCCCAAAAAGCAACCTATTTACATTATCATTCCTTTGTAGTTGAAATCTAATTTTAAGACCATACAAAACTTTATCATAATCGCAAAATCCAAATATACCTTTAAGAGGTACTGCTACGGTAAAACTATTCACTGCTTTTGTTTCATCATTATACATTGACTTCCTTTGACTATAACCAGGGTCTGCGTTTGTACCCGTTGACATATCAGGAATAAAACCTTCAACAGCTCCCTTACCCATTCTATCACTAAACGAATATAGTGTAAATTTCATCATTTCAGATGTAGCAGAGACATAATCAACCGCTTCAACCTCTTGTGTTCCAATATACAGGCGGACACTGTCAAACATTTTCCAGAAGAAATCATTTACGAGTGTAGCATTAGTATTATTCGCAGCCTTAGTGAATTTAAATTTACACAGCAAGAAACTATCAGCTATATTCAAGTAAGTTTGTTGATTATTTATTTCAAAACTTTTTGTTCCGTTTGAATTCCAGTCTGTTCCTGTTATAGCATTTACCTTAAAATAGTCTTCCTTTTTAGTGGAGTTTGAAATGATAATCGTATCATCCAAATCATAGATACTATCAATCGCTTCCATACTTGTATTTATATAGCATTAAAATTGTTGAAACCCTGACCCAAGTATTTTAATGATTTTTTGTCGTTCTTGTGAAGATAGTTGAGTTTTACCTTTTTTTATTTCTTTGATTGCTTGTAATTTATGAGACTCCTTTTGAGCATCTTTTATACTCTTTATAGCACCCGCAACGGAGCCCACGGCAGAAGCAGTTGAATCAATTAGGTCTTTATGTTTAAGGATGGTTGAACCAATACCCATTAGAGTATCAATTATCCCATCTCCTTTATTTCGAAATTGATGACCTACACCTCGTTGTCTCTTAGGTTTATAGTATCCTCTACCCACATACCTTGTATAGTCTGGTGAAAGGAACATGCCCTCCCCTGTAATTATTTTATATTTTCCCAACTCGTGTTTTCTCACAATAACCATTATTTATTTATTGAAAAACTTCACGTAGGTGAATTCTGATGGATATAATTTCATCATTAAAGGATATCATACGATTATCTTGGTCGGTTATCCTAAAACTTACTCTGTATATGGTTTTTCCTGACACAGGTAAATAGACAAGATTTTTTGGTTCCATATTAAATTTATAACCAATCGGGGTTGAGTATGCACTGAATGAAAATATTGTATTTGTTCTTATTCCATCGTTATAAGCACCATCAATCAAATCACAATGAATTAATACTGAATTTATACCGGAGGATATTTGGATAACATTATCACTGTAAAACGTCCCGTTATTTTCAATCTTTTTTGAAGAGAAACCCAATAGCTCTCTAAACGAATTTTCAATCGTGAAATCAACTTTATAATTATTTTTAAGTTTAATAGTTGATTTTGAAGTGTGTTTTTGAATATCTATTACAATATTTTTTGGTTCATCACCTTTTTCTTTCATAAGGCGAGAGACTTCTGAAGATATTTGAGAAATCTCGTAAGCTCCAGGTGAAACGGTTATAGTTTTATATCCACTTCCTGGATTATAACTAAACTTGTTGTTTTTCTCTGTGATATTAAAAAGGGTATTGTAAGTTTCCATTGACAACAAAGATGCCTCATATGAGGTAAGGGGGTCAAGTTGTAGTGGGTAAGGGAATGAAGCTGTGTAATCGCTCGTTGTGAAATTAAAACTAAGAATTGTGCTTCTCATCTTATTTAATATCTAATAAAATATCTTTGTATTGACATTTATTAATTATTTTCATGTTCATCAACTGATCTAAAATGGCTGAGGATTCATTAAAACAATTGTTGTTTCCAGCCTTCTTACTACCTAACAACAATAATAGCCTATTAACTAATTGTGATGGGTCATTTGGAAGAAAACTAACACCCGAACCAAGCTTACTTAAAGCATCAATAATATGTTTCTCCTTCTCATTCTTCTTACTTTTACCAGCAACAGAAACTCCATAATCAAGTGCATTTAGCAACTCAATATATACCCTATCTTCCTCTCTTTCCATATCAAGTGGTTCCTCAAAATATTTTGAACCGCTGAATCCGGGGTTTGTTAGAAGAAACATTAATCTTGGAGTTAATTTAACATTTGGTTGAGTAGAACTCAAGAACATCAATTCATCATTAAATATCAATACCTTTTCTTCCACAAGATGAAACACTGCTGGTTCTTCTGTTGGAATGAGACCTGCTCTGGTTTTTGAACCCGCCGAATATTCATTGTTTTGAAGAGCTTCCACAACATAATTAGGGGGTTGATTTACCTCCTCAAGTTTCCGAAATAATCCCTCGTCATCATATTCTAATTCACCTAGTTCTTGTTTTGTTATCTGACTAAAATCTTTGAGCATTTGAAGTTTTTTCGGAGTAAATTCTACCGTGGGAACTGTAGGTGAGTGTTGAGTTTTCAAAAGTGGTTTAAAGAATTTCTCTTGTTTTCTTTCAAAGGCTTCTTCACCAGTTAGTTTCTGTCTCCGTTTCTTCTTTATCTCTTCCTGTTGTTTAACAACTTTTGAAACTAATTGTTGATGTTCCTTAAACTTTCTTTCTCTTTCTTCGGTATTCATTTTCTGTATTTATTTATTGAAAAATATCATTTAGTATCTCATCTTGTTTCACAACAATATATTTATATTTTCCAATCGTGTGTTTCATATAATTTTCAAATTCTTTTTTACTACATAACGTAGAGCAATTATCTCTCCAAAAATTATTTACATCTATTGAATTTAACTTAAATAAAATAAAAGTATTGGCATTGTTTCTTATTGAGCGTCGAGGGAGTTGAAAATATGATTGACTAAGATATATACAATTACAAGAAGAATGTCTCCCTCTTGTATAGTAGCTATCCATTACTGTTTGGTTTCTCTCATTAACACAATCATCAAAGATGACGAGGTTCTTTTTTGATTTATCTAAATCTTGAGGTGAAGGTATATCATCCGTATTATCACTGAGAATACAAGTTATGGGTTTCGATTTTGATTTCTGTGTATCACAAAATAATTGTATTATATCTTCAATATTATAATCATTCAGTTTGTTTTGAAGTTTAAATAAACCGATAATGTCTTCCTTTTTAAGACCTGCATTAAAACCCTGTGAGAGTAGTTGATACTCGGGTTGAAAACTTGACTTTGTAAAAATTATTAAATTATCATAATCTAAAAAATTAGGACCAAGGAGCATCTTTAAAAGTAAACAGGTTTTCCCACATCCGCTTGAACCAACTATTAGACATCTCAATGAATTTGGAATGTTTTTATGGTTATTAAATTTTATCTTATTTTCCCAAACGGGTAAAAAATCATTCATTAATATATTTGGAAAACAAGTCATCCAACTTTTTTTGAGCTATTTTAGAAACTCTATATTTTATCCTGAGTTCGGGTTTAATTTCAAAATAATTCATTATTTTATTTATGTAGTATCTTGTATTAACATTTCCATTAAAATTATTTTGAATAATAAATATCATTAAACCCTTATACATTTCCTCAATACAAAGAGTCTCTTTCCTTGTAAGAAATGGTGTATTATCACCATAATGCTTAACATTCATCTCTCTTATTAATCTTGTAAAGTAATTCATTTTTGGTTCTAATTTAAAAGAGTTATATGTTTTTTTATATTTCTTATTATCATTAATTAGAATATAATCACAGAATAAACATTGTTTATATGAATCCTCATCATTAAGCCCCACTCTATCACAAGCCGGACAATTCTCTAATTTATCATATGGAGAGTCTGGAAATTCTAAATATCCTTCAGAACTTATCATATTTATGTGGTAAATTTTTACTTAAACTAAACGCAAGTTTATTCATTAATAAATACAATGTTTCAAAGCACAAAAGACAAATTTCAATCAATCTCTACTTCGGTGGAAGATATAGAAAAATATGTCAAAGATGTTAAATTGAACAAAGATAAATATGGAAATTTTTGGGTAAAACCAGTTATGGAAAATAACATGAGCCCCTCTATTTCATTTAAAGGAAGAGCTCTAACTATACCTAGAAAGACATCCATTAAAGTAAATCTAACAAAAGTTTCTCCTCTACTCCTGGCAATTTATTCAAAGCTTGAAAAAGTGATTGACCACGATACTTTGAAAAAGAATGATAAGACCATTAATAATTCTAGAGGAGACATTTGTATTTTCTTTAATAATCCAAAGGGTGTAGATCTAAGTAAAATGAATGATGTTAATATTTCTGGTGAAATGTCATTTCGTTCTATGATAGTTAGAGATTATTTAAAGATAACTTTTGATATAAAAATTGTAGAGATTGAATCTGTTAATGAAAGAAAGTATATAGATATTGATGGGAATATTTTTCTTGCTAATTAAATATGAGTCAATACAGCAGTGAAGATTTTACTATTTCATTGAACTCGGACGATAGTGATGATAGTATTTCATTGAACTTGGACGATGGTGATGATAGTATTTCATTGAACACAGATGATAGTTATGATACTAATAGTTTGTGCTCAAATGATAGTTATGAGAGTAGCTTTATTGATGACTGAGTATGATTCTGAGTATTCATGTGATAGTTATGACTTAGATGATTGTGAGTGAAAAAGTGTTTTAGTTTAAGCACAGCGATATATACACAAAGAATTAAGTTAAGCACCCCCCCCGTTTTTTTACAACCTCGCACATTACAAGTTTGTTGTCGTCAAAACAGTGTAATATACCCATGATATTGCTATATTTTCTGGAGAAGTGATATTATGGTCACATAAAAACATAACAATCATGCCGTTTTCAATATTTTATTCTGAATAATTGAAGGTGAAATTTTTTGGGAATTTTAGGCATATTTTCACCTCAATTTAAGTATGGAGCTATAGGTCCATCACGGACAGTGTGGATGACGTTTATGTTTTCTAACGTACAGTCATTGTTCTGAGAAGACCTCTAGCGATCTTTGCGTCAATAACGTGTGTAGGACCCACGTGATCGGATCACTGACTCAACCCTACGTCTCATAGACCCTGTAAGCCGTCGTATGCGTTGCTGTGGCAGGTTGAACCCCCTCGAGCACGTTTGGGACATGTTGGGACGACAAATTGCGAAGATGGTCCCTCCAATAGCCAATCTGGATGAATTGGAACGTGCATTACATCGGGAATGGAACAACCTGCCACAGCAACGCATACGACGGCTTACAGGGTCTATGAGACGTAGGGTTGAGTCAGTGATCCGATCACGTGGGTCCTACACACGTTATTGACGCAAAGATCGCTAGAGGTCTTCTCAGAACAATGACTGTACGTTAGAAAACATAAACGTCATCCACACTGTCCGTGATGGACCTATAGCTCCATACTTAAATTGAGGTGAAAATATGCCTAAAATTCCCAAAAAATTTCACCTTAAATTATTCAGAATAAAATATTGAAAACGGCATGATTGTTATGTTTTTATGTGACCATAATATCACTTCTCCAGAAAATATAGCAATATCATGGGTATATTACACTGTTTTGACGACAACAAACTTGTAATGTGCGAGGTTGTAAAAAAACGGGGGGGGTGCTTAACTTAATTCTTTGTGTATATATAAAACGGAGCTGTAAAGCTCAAAAGTGTTTTATTTTAAGCACAGTGATATATATAAAACACCACGTTTTCTCACGCTATAAATATGGTTTATTGTGATACTTGCGAGAAGGAAGTAAAATATTATAAACAACATATTCTCACCGCAAAACATACATACAACATTTTAAACAAACTTTCCCCTCTTCCACCTGAAACAAAACACTGTTCTACATGTAATAAAAATATCCTCAAGAAAGGCTTCAAAATACATCTTAAAACAAATCTACATTTATCAAATTTTATCACAACTAAAAACTCTGATGGAGCATTCAAAGGACATATTAAAATAAGAGTCTTTAACTTCAAACCTCCTGAACCAGAGTCTATAGTTGATGCTGTAGAAATAGTTAAACCTGCTGTTCAAACGTTGATTGAAAAAACACTAAAGGAAATGAAACCACTTAAATTTTATATGGGAGTAAAATTAGAAATGACAAAGGATGAAGGAGTTATAGATGCACCATACATGAGAACTGAGCCACACTTTATATCTTCATATCAAGATTTTAAAACATCAGGAGTCTATGATGAACTTATTAAACAAGAGCAAGATGTGGATAATTCAATCGTAGGAAGTGGATTCAATATAGGAAAAATTATTTACATAGACATTCATATTCTTAAATCAGATCCTCTAAAAGCTTCTTCTTACATTGATTTACCCAGTGTTATCAAAAATAGAAAAGCAGTTATCAATATCAAAAATAAAGACAATAAATGTTTTCTCTGGTCTATTTTAGCACACTTACATCCTCCACATTTTCATGATGAAAGAGTATCTCATTATAAAAAATATGAGAATACATTAAATACGAAAGATCTAAAGTTTCCGATGACTTTAAATGATATTCCTAAATTTGAAAAGATGAATAATTTATCAGTTAATGTTTATGGTCTAACAGAAACAAACAACATTCAGGTTTTAAAGCTTTCTGACAATTGTAAACAAACTCATATTAATCTTCTATATTTTAATTCAGACGAAAATTCACATTATACATACATCAAAGATATTGCTAAATTAATAAAACCACAAGTCTGTAAGAGAACAAATAAAATATATATTTGTTTGCGTTGTCTTAACTTCTTCAATTCACAAGAAAGATTAGATAAACATTCAAATTATTGTGGCGAACATAAATCAACGGTAATCAATATGCCTAAAGAAGGCTCAAAGATCACATTCAAAGATGAAAATAAAAAGATCAAACATCCATTTGTTATATATGCTGATTTTGAAAGTATTTTAGAAAAAATTGATACTGCTTCTCAAGATCCAAAAGAATCATACACAAATAAATATCAAAAACATACTCCTTGTGGTTTTTGTTATTATATCAAATCATCCGTTGGTGATAAATATAACAAGTTAGAGATGTATAGAGGCTCAAATACCCCAGAGGAGTTTGTGAAACGACTAGAAAAAGACTGTGTTCGATTAACCAAGATAATGAGAGAAACCAATAAACCAATGTCCTTAACAAGTAAAGAAAAAAGGGAATTTATAAAAAACAATGTCTGTCATATTTGTGAGGAGAAAATTGGTAAAGGTCTAAAGGTTAGAGACCATTGTCATCTCACTGGTAAATATAGAGGTCCGGCTCATCAAAGTTGTAATATTAATTATCAACTCCCCTCTTTCATTCCTGTCTTTCTTCATAACAACGCTCATTATGATACACATCTATTTATCAAGGAACTCTCAAAGACTTCTGGAAGTATCTCAGCAATTCCAAACACGGATCAGAAATACATTTCATTCACAAAAACAATTCACACATCTCCTATTACTCATATCAGATTTCTTGATACATTTAAATTCATGGCAAGTCCATTGGTTAACTTGGTTCAAAATCTAAAAGAGTTTCCATGTCTTTCAGAGTATTTTTTAGATAAAGATTTTCTAACACAAAAGGGAATTTACCCCTATGACTATATGGACTCATTTGAGAGATTCAATGAAACACAACTTCCTTCAAAAGAAAATTTCTATAACAAATTAAATAATAGTCATATATCTGATAAAGATTATGTACACGCACAAAATGTTTGGGAAAAATATAACATCAAGAATCTTGGCGAGTATCACGATTTGTATCTCAAAACTGATGTGCTTTTATTGGCCGATGTATTTGAAGCCTTTAGATCTGTTTGTCGCACTGGATATGGATTGGATCCTGCTCACTACTACACAGCACCTGGATTGGCCTGGAGTGCGATGTTGAAAATGACAAAACAAGATTTGGATTTGATAATCGATGTTGATATGCTTTTGATGATTGAAAAGGCAAAAAGAGGTGGAATTTCACAAGTCTGCTCGAGTAGATACGCAAAAGCAAATAACAAATATCTTCCAAATTATGATCCAACGAAAGAGAGTTCTTACTTGATGTACTATGACGCGAACAACCTGTATGGCTGGGCAATGTCTCAGGCTCTTCCTTATGGAAAACTTAGATGGGTAAAGGAAAAAGACTACAAAAACGTTTTACAAGATGTATGTATCTCTACACAAAAAGAATTGGATGAAGAAAAAGTTGGTTATTATTTTGAAATTGATTTAAAATATCCAGAGGAACTCCATAACCTACACAAAGATCTCCCATTTGCTTGTGAGAAAGAAAGTCCAAAGAAAGAATGGTTGAGTGATTATCAACGATCGCTTGATATAGGTGAATCAACAGAAAAATTACTTACTACATTATATAACAAGAAAAATTATGTTCTACACCAAAGAAATTTGCGACAATATTTATCAAAAGGTCTAAGAGTAGAGAAGATCCATAGGGTTCTAAAGTTCAATCAAAGTCATTGGTTAAAGGGGTACATTGATTTTAATACACAAAGAAGAACAGAGTCAAAAACAGATTTTGAGAAAGACTTTTATAAATTAATGAATAATGCGGTCTTTGGTAAGACTATGGAGAATGTGAGGAAAAGACAAAATATCAGACTATCAACATCTTGGGAACAAGCATCAAAATTAATTAATAGACCGAGTTTTACTCGAGCTGAGGTCTTTACTGAGAACTTTTGTGCGATCCATTTGATTAAAGAGAGTATTGAAATGAACAAACCTATTTATATTGGAACAACAATTCTTGATTTATCAAAGTCATTAATGTATGATTACTTTTATAATAACTTGAGGAAGAAATATCAAAATGATGTTAATCTACTTTATATGGATACAGATAGTTTTATTTTGAAAATTAATACCAACGATGTTTATTCAGACATGAAAAGAGACATTAATATCTATGACACGAGTAATTACAGTCCAGAGAGTGAGTTGTTCTCTTCTAAAAATAAAAAGGTGATTGGAAAGTTCAAGGATGAATTAGGAGGAAATGTTATGAGTGAATTTGTGGGATTGAGGTCAAAGGCTTATGCTTATAAATACATTGTGAATAACGTTGAAAAGACTGATAAGAAGTTAAAAGGTGTAAAGAAAAATGTTATTAAAGAAACAATAAACTTTAAGGATTATTATAACTGTTTAACAACAAAGAAAGAAGAGTTTAGAAAGATTAATGGAATAAGAAGTTATAAACATCAATTATATTCAGAAGAGATAAATAAGAAAGCATTGGGGGCTTTTGATGATAAGAGGTTTATTTTAGAAAATGGAATTGATAGTCTCCCTTATGGTTATATAAGTATATAAGTGATAAGATATATATAAGTGATAAGATATATATAAGTGATAAGATATACATAAGTGATAAGATATATATAAGTGATAAGATATATATAAGTGATAAGTTAAAAAGGGGGGGGGGGGGGGTTGGGGATTTTAACGGGCTACCGCCGCCTTTTTTACTATTATATAAATGATAGAACCAAGTATCAACCAGACTAAAGAGTGGAGGTGTAATCAACCTTGGTATATAAATGGAAAACATAATGAATGTGAAAAATATCAAATAGGTATAATTGAAAAGGCAACTGGTAAAAAAGTTCACAAAACAAATAAGAGAATTAATTTAAATACCGGTGAATTGGGTAAAAAAGATGGAAATATTTTTGAGTGGACGGAAAACTTTGATGGTTGTCAGGAAAATATATACTTTAATTTAAAAATGGTATGTGGCACTGGAGGCGCTCAAATAAGAACATTGAGGGAGGTTTACCATTTTATCTTAGCTCAGTTAAAATATCTTAATAAAGAACCAAACTCAAACATATTTTTTGTTAATGTATTAGACGGTGAGGAGAGTTGTAGGAGAATTAAATTATTTCCCACACATAAACAAATATTTGTAGGGTCGTTGTTTGAGTGGGTTATATTCACCAGATGATATTAAGAGTAAAAGGTTAAAAGGTTCATAAGGTCAGAAGGATCACAGGTGTTTAAGTGGTCTAATGAATAAGGATAACATGTCAAAAGGTTAGAAGGTTCGTAAAGAACAGGGTGAGAGAAATAGAGGTCTTTAGGGGCAATGAGGGAGGGAAAGAATTAATATGGAAGTGAATGGGTCAATGTTTGAGTGGGTCAAAGATTAATCTGCCAGATGATATGTAGAAGAAGGATGATAGGTCTATAAGAGAAAACAAATATTTGTAGTGTTTGAGTGGTCTAATGAACAACATTAAGGATAGGTACTACAGACAAAAGGTTCATAAAGATGAGGGTGGGAGAAATAGAGGTGTTTATGATTTTTGAAAAAGACAAGGGGGTAAATGACATTAGATAGGGATTTCCCATGTTAAACGGAGGTGTCCCAGAAGCAACATTATTACACTACTAATGTGAATTCCCGATAAAGTGTAAACTGCAAAGTTTACAAAACAATGCACACAAACATCACTTCCAGCTCCAAATACCTTTCAGGAAGTACGACACCACATGTACAACACCACACCTTTAACGTCTTCCCTCTCCAACATAAAATGTTTGTTTTCAATTCCTCGTTTCAAGGTGATATTTTGTCCAGGTACTGCTAAAAGGAAGGATTTTGAAAATGTCAAAAAGGTGATTTATGTTCTCCATTGTTCAAGTTCATAATTCAATTGAAATAAAATAAAGATAAAGGTTGTAGAAAAAAAAAAAGAAGACATTAAAGGTTGTAGAAAAAAAGAAGAAGATATTAAAGGTTGTAGATAAAAAAAAAAAGATATTAAAGGTTGTAGAAAAAAAAAAGATATTAAAGGTTGTAGAAAAAAAAAAAAGATATTAAAGGTTGTAGAAAAAAAAAACATATTAAAGGTTGTAGAAAAAAAAAAGAAGACATTAAAGGTTGTAGAAAAAAAAAAGAAGATATTAAAGGTTGTAGATAAAAAAAAAAACATATTAAAGGTTGTAGAAAAAAAAAAGAAGACATTAAAGGTTGTAGAAAAAAAAAAGAAGATATTAAAGGTTGTAGATAAAAAAAAAAAGATATTAAAGGTTGTAGAAAAAAATAAATAAAGGTATTAAAGGTTGTAGAGAAAGAAAAAAAAAGATATTAAAGGTTGTAGAAAAAATATATATATATTAAAGGTTGTAGAAAAAAAAAGACATTAAAGGTTGTAGAAAAAAAAAAGGATATTAAAGGTTGTAGAAAAAAATAAAAAAGATATTTAAGGTTGTAGAAAAAATAAAAGATATTAAAGGTTGTAGAAAAAAAAAAAATTTAAAGGTTGTAGAAAAAATAAAAGAAGATATTAAAGGTTGTAGAAAAAGAAAAAGAAAAAGATATTAAAGGTTGTAGAAAAAAATGGAAAAAGTTATTAAAGGTTGTAGAAAAAAAATGAAGACGTTTACCGCTGTTGATGCAGCAACTTTTACACCACCTTAGTTACCGCGTTACATTAGTTATTTGAGGAGATTACATTGTTGCAGGGAAACATTGTGGTGCACAGGTAGTTATCCCCCCACGTACCCCTCCCTCCCCACCATCTTTACCTCTGCCACCAAAGGTGGATGGAGGTTATGGTTTTACCCATGGCTTGTCTGTCTATGAGCAGGATATCTCCAGAGGTTGTGGACAGATTCGGACGGAATTAGGTGGAGAGGTTGGGTGTGGGACAAGGACAAAATTATTAAATTTTGATGAAGATCTGGATCCGAGATTTTTCACCGTTGAGAGATGGGAGCAAAAACGGACAGGTAGCACCATATCTCAAAAAGTTAGACGGATTCAGACGAAACTTGGTGGGACAAGTTGGTTGTGTGACAAGGACAAATCAATTTGATGTTGGTGAAGATCCCAATATGGACCCAGACACAATATTTTTATTTTTTGATTCTCCACCATTGAGAGATGGAGCTAAAATCTATATATACACAAAGAATTAAGTTAAGCACCCCCCCCCCCGTTTTTTTACAACCTCGCACATTACAAGTTTGTTGTCGTCAAAACAGTGTAATATACCCATGATATTGCTATATTTACTGGAGAAGTGATATTATGGTCACATAAAAACATAACAATCATGCCGTTTTCAATATTTTATTCTGAATAATTGAAGGTGAAATTTTTTGGGAATTTTAGGCATATTTTCACCTCAATTTAAGTATGGAGCTATAGGTCCATCACGGACAGTGTGGATGACGTTTATGTTTTCTAACGTACAGTCATTGTTCTGAGAAGACCTCTAGCGATCTTTGCGTCAATAACGTGTGTAGGACCCACGTGATCGGATCACTGACTCAACCAATCACTTTTTTACACTTTGATCACTCAATTTCATCAATGGATAATTGCTAATGTCATACCAATCATTATTTGATCTCACATACCTTAGAATATATGCCAATGTATACATATACACAAAGAATATATATTAGGGGGTGCTTACCTTAATTCGTTGTGTAGGGGTGCTTAACTTAATTCTTTGTGTATATATAGCACGATATCTCAAAACGTGGACGAGTTATGACAAAACTTGGTAGAGGAGTTGGTCAGGTGACCAGAAGAAACCGATTCGTTATTGGTTCAGGTGCGGATCCAGATCCAGCCTATCAGTGGGAATGTGGGATAGAAAACGTAAATTGTTCAGCCTGGTGGAGGTACGCGCTCCTCCGAGTACCATTCCACTTGTTTAAGAGTTTCTCAGGTGGACTTCAATGTGCACCTTTTATCCGAATCCCAAAGGACTTGCTAAGTCCAAAATAAGTCCGTTGGGTTGTGGATGAAACCGGTTAGACCACGACACAAATACATAGACATTTACACCGCAAGCTAAACAAACAACAAAAAAACCTTCTTTGCTTTCAAGCGATCATTTGAAATCAACAAAGCAAACGAGAGGCAGATAGACAGAGATAGACAGGTAGATAGATAGATAGACAGACAGATAGACAGAGAGATAGACAGAGAGATAGACAGACAGACAGATAGCCAGACAGACAGAGATAGACAGATAGCAGAGAGATAGACAGACAGATAGAGATAGACAGAGATAGACAGAGATATACAGACAGACAGAGGACAGACAGACATAGACAGACAGATAGACAGAGATAGACAGAGATATACAGACAGACAGACAACAGACAGACAGACAGATAGATAGATAGATAGATAGCCACATCTGTACCCCTCAAAAAAATACTTAAAGGCCTACCTGCGTCTTTGATCATCAAACTAGTGAAGCCGTTCAGTTAGTCTCAGTAACCTATGTGAGTTAGTCTCAGTAACCTATGTGAGTTAGTCTCAGTAACCTATGTGAGTTAGTCTCAGTAACCTATGTGAGTTAGTCTCAGTAACCTATGTGAGTTAGTCTCAGTAACCTATGTGAGTTAGTCTCAGTAACCTATGTGAGTTAGTCTCAGTAACCTATGTGAGTTAGTCTCAGTAACCTATGTGAGTTAGTCTCAGTAACCTATGTGAGTTAGTCTCAGTAACCTATGTGAGTTAGTCTCAGTAACCTATGTGAGTTAGTCTCAGTAACCTATGTGAGTTAGTCTCAGTAACCTATGTGAGTTAGTCTCAGTAACCTATGTGAGTTAGTCTCAGTAACCTATGTGAGTTAGTCTCAGTAACCTATGTGAGTTAGTCTCAGTAACCTATGTGAGTTAGTCTCAGTAACCTATGTGAGTTAGTCTCAGTAACCTATGTGAGTTAGTCTCAGTAACCTATGTGAGTTAGTCTCAGTAACCTATGTGAGTTAGTCTCAGTAACCTATGTGAGTTAGTCTCAGTAACCAATGTGAGTTAGTCTCAGTAACCAATGTGAGTTAGTCTCAGTAACCTATGTGAGTTAGTCTCAGTAACCTATGTGGTGAGTTTGGTCAGTGGACAACAAGGTGACGATTATTGCTCACGGTACCTGGTCACACCTGAGACAGTACCTGGTCACACCTGAGACCGTTATCCCAAATGGGAAAAGCCCATTTGGTCCTGTTTTGTTGATAATGCAGCAATTCAAACTGGAATAGGAAGATCTTGAGCAAAGAGCAGTAAATGCAGAATTGCCTGATCAACCTGGAGAGAAGCAAAGCCTTCCACACCACTGGAATCTCAAGACAGGTAGCCATTCACTGCCCCACACGTGGCAAGTTGGACAGGTGTTTTTATACATCTTACATTTGATGTTGCTCTTCCTGCCCTCTCCTACCTCTATATTCACCTGCTCATCTTCCTAAAGCCAAACCGCATGTCCACCTGAATTCATTCGTCACCTTCTTATCCCAAATATGGAATCGTTTCCCTGTACCCCTTGGCTCATCCTTCACTCTTTCAAATGCACTGCCCATCACTACCTCCCACTCTCGCCCACGAACATCCACGTCATCTACCATTTGGTGAGCAGAGAGGCAACAAAGCCACGCCCATTAGCAAGTCGAAAGGGTTCAACGACCAACCAGGACGAGGCACAATTGATGGATTTTGGGCTGACCAACTCCCTCCCTTTTCCTGAAGTTTTCCAGCCGAGGGTAAAAGTTTATTCCAGTGTTATTTGAGATTGGATCAGGTGTCCAAGTTTAAACATCCATCTTTGAAAACCACAGACAGCTCGTACACCTTTCCATCAAGGTACAATTATGACCAGGTTTGACTTGAAAAGTTCCACAAATTACGCCAGTTAGTATGGGAATGGGAATGGGAAGGGGAAGGGGAAGGGAAAAAAAAAAAAACCTTGAAAATATCACAGGGCAAACACAGTTACTTCAACACGTCTGATGTGAATTTGAAGGAGTCCATGTTGGGATATTAATCTGATGAGCACAAATCAAAGCATTCATTGCCATTCGCCAAGTTAAAATACAAACACCAAGTTAACAAGCACGAAGTTAACAACAATTTAAAATACAAACACCACATTAACAAACACAAACTTAAACACAAAGTTAACACACACCAAGTAAACACACACCAAGTAAACACACACCAAGTAAACACACACCAAGTAAACACACACCAAGTAAACACACACCAAGTAAACACACACCAAGTAAACACACACCAAGTAAACACACACCAAGTAAACACACACCAAGTAAACACACACCAAGTAAACACACACCAAGTAAACACACACCAAGTAAACACACACCAAGTAAACACACACCAAGTAAACACACACCAAGTTAACGCACAATTAACACCAAATTAACAAGCACGAAGTTAACACCAAGCTAAAATACAAACACGAGGTTAACATCCACCAAGTTAACACACACCATGCTAACAAACACGAACTTAACACCAAGTTAACACACCATGCTAACAAACACGAACTGAACCCCAAGGTAACACACCATGCTAACAAACATGAACTGAACACCAAGTTAACAAGCACGAAGTTAACACCAAGTTAAAATACAAACAGCAAGTTAAGCACGAAATTAACACAAAGTTAAAATACCCACACGAAGTTAACAAACACCAAGTTAACAAACACCAAGTTAACAG
>NC_136270.1:53570774-53631547 GCF_964187855.1 Myxine glutinosa
TACAAATATAGAGATATACATACATAAACACACAAGCATATATTCATATCCCATTTATATTCATATAATATATTTATATATTTATATAAATGACATATAAAGGTAGAATGAATGAATGAATGAATGAATGAATGAATGAATGAATGAATGGATTACGGTTAACAATTTAATTGGGTTGATGTGGGAACATGCTTTAGTCATCAAAATTTATGCCATGAGGGACTTTTGTCCGAAGTTTGTGTATCCAAAAGGACTCACGTTTCAGAATCGTGGTGTGTGATCGATTTGTGATTGATTCAATGGCAGAGATCTGAATGTCATTTATAGAGTGATCCGGTTGATTAAAGTGTATCGTGTAAGGTAGAGACTTGCCCTGACTGGTGTGGAAGTTATTGATTTCTGACCGGGTGTTATTAAATCGTGTGTAGAGTGTATTTTCAGTTTTTCCAACATATTGTTTGTTGCACTTTTGGCAAGTGATTAGGTATATGACCCATGTAGATTTGCAGTTCATATAGGAGGTGATGGGGAATTTTTGTCCAGTGCTAGAACTACAGAATTTGTTTCCTTCTAGTAAATGCTTGTGAATAATGCATTTGTTTGCTGTGCATTTATAGAAGCCAGGGATCCTAGTTTCTTTGTTGTGGGGCTGTGGGTGCTTTGCTTTTACCAAGAGGTCCCTGAGTGTCCGACCACGTCGAAATGATGTTAGTGGAGGTTGAGGAAATGTGGTGCCGAGTGTTTCTGATTGATGGAGGAGAGTAAGGGCCTTATTCAGAATACTTGGCAATTGGGATGAGGTAGCAGAGTAGGTGGTTACCAGTGGGACACGGTTAGTTGCAGGTTTGGGTTTGTAAGTCAGAAGGTCTGCTCTCGGTATGTGTTTTGCTCGGGTTATTGCTTCTTGCACAGAGTGAGGGTCATAGTTTCTTGCAATGAAGTGTGTTTCTAATTGGCAGAGAGAAGTTTCTTCTGCCATTTTTGTTGAGCAAATGCGTCTTACTCTGAGTGCTTGACTGTATGGTATGCTTGCAATTGTATGTTTAGGATGAGATGAAGAAGGGAGAAGGTAAGAGTGAGTGTCTGTTGGTTTGGTGTATAGTTCTGTTTCGAGGCTGTTATTTTGAAGCGTGAGTGATGTGTCTAGAAAGTGAACTTCGGACTGTGAGCTGTCGAATGTGAACTTGATGGTCGGATGAATCAAATTTAATTCATTTTGGAATTGTGCGAGACTACGGGGGGATTTTGACCAGATGAACTGGATGTCATCAATATAACGTACCCAGGATTTTTCCAGGATGCCGTGATGAGGTTGTGCATTGATCTTGGCCTCTATCATTCCCATGAAGATGTTAGCGTACGATGGTGCAACAGGGGTACCCATAGCGGTACCTTGAGTTTGAATGTAATGTCGTCCGTTGAATTGGAAATTATTCAGTTTGAGTGTCAGTTCTAATAGGCGCATAAGGTCTTGAGTAGGTGGCATTGGGACTTGTCGTGTATCGAGGGCTTTTCGGCATGCAGACAGGCCTTCTGAATGTGGAATATTAGTGTAGAGGGATGTAACATCTGCTGTGACTAAAATGGTTTGGGAGTTGAAAGGTGAGTATATTCTGTTCAATCCTTGGATGTGGGTCAGAAAACTGGTTGTGTTCTTGAGGTATGAGGAGAGCTTCAACACGAGAGGACGTAAATGACAGTCAACAAATTTTGATATGAGAACAGTTGGACATGTGCAGCCAGATACGATTGGTCTACCTGGATTGTTTACCTTGTGTATTTTAGGAAGAAAATAAAGGTTAGGGCAATGAGGATCTTTCGGAACCAAGCGAGATTTGATGGTTTTATCCACCCGAATAGAATCTACTACCTTTTTAACCTCTTCAAGATGTAAAAGGGTAGGGTCGGATGGGAGCTCTTTGTAAGTATCACTATGTAGTTGACGATTACCTTCTGCAACGTAATCGGCAGTCGACATAATGACAATGCCAGTACCTTTATCTGCTGGCTTTATGACTATCTTTTCATTATTTTGGAGATTGTGAAGTGCTCGTCGCTCTGCCTTTGTAAGATTGTCCTTATGTCTGGAACAATTATATTTTTGTGCCACCTTTTCAATTTCATTGCTCACTTGTTCCATATAGACATGTAGATATGGATTGTCAACACGTGGTGTCCAGGTGCTTTTTGGTTTAGGTAAAGTGAGTTGTGGTGTATTAGTATCGGTGTATGTGATTGTATGCGTGGTTGTTGGTGTTGTTTGTTGTGGCGTTGATGGTGCTGGGTGTACTTTAGCAAAGTGTGCCTTTAATGTCATTCGCCTACAGAAATCTTTTAAATCTTCTTTCAATTGTAATTGGTCTATTTGTGGAGCGATTGGGCAAAATTTTAAACCCTTAGAGAGCAGGTTTATTTCCGCCTCACTGAGGGAATGATTGGAAAGATTGATGATCCCGAGTTTAGGTAGATCTACAAGTTTGGTTGCAGTAGAAGTTCTATTGTTGTTGGTTTGACTATTTTCAACCTCAGCTGTGTTCATTTCCATGGAGGAACGGTTCTGCATGTAATGATGTCTGCGGTTTGTGTATTGTTTTTAACGCAAACGGTCACTTCCGTTGAACTTGGGGCTGGTGAGTGAACTTTGGCGTGGCTCTTCCTTCTGTATGCATTTTCTACACACATCACACATCTCACACACATATCACCATACATACTTGACTGATATACATGCCTGCTGTTTTTGTAGACTCAGAAGAAGACCTTTGTTGGTCGAAAGCTTGTCGACAATTAAAGATCGACGTCCTGAAGCTACGTCCGCGTCTTATTTAATCTAACGATTATATATTCAATACAAATGAGATGCCCTGCTCGTACTTTGGAGTTTCTACTATTTCTTACAGTTATATATATATATATATTGTTACAGACGTGGCTTGGATGTTATTTACCGAGCGGTTTTATGGTATGACCACGTCTGCACAAGTTACCCGATTGTGCCCGAACGTTGACTAGTCGCGCGATGCTGGCTCAGTAAGAAAAAGAAGACACCCGGCTGGATTACAATAACACAATACGACACCAATGTTTCAATTCTCAAGACCTCCGGAGGAGATTATATTCGTACGGAAAGGTCAGATTACAGGGGCTAGAGGTATAATCACAGAAAGACAGGCACTTAGACACACTCTTATATTAACCCCGGACAGACGACAGACAAACGGGACAACGGCTGACTCACACGGGGGTTTGATGGCTAGGAAAGGCAGGATCGATGGCTCCAGGTCCTCCTGGGCTCGGGGCAGGGTACAGTACGGTCCGGTCCGGTCCAAAGATGCGGGGAGGTCTCGTCGCGCTGGGGGTGGCGGTGGCTTCTCTCTCCAAGCTGAGGCGCATCTCACGTCACATCCGGCGCGGGGCCGCGTATATCCGGCGGGGAGTGACACGCCCTCGGCTCGTTAGCTCCGCCCCAGATGGAATCGGCACGTTGCTTCTCATTGGGTGCGTGGGGGGGTTACTGGCTCCGCCCCTGACGAGGAGCTGACAGCCAGCCCCTTCGGGGTAACGCCGTGGAGCGCATGGTCATGGCGGGTAACCGAGCCGGTGTGAGGACGCACACTCCCCGCCCCTCTGTTGTTGTAGTCGTAGTTGTAGTTGTAATTGTTGTTGTTTGGGGAAGAAGATGGGAGGAGGTATGGGAAAGGTCCTAAACTCACTACTGATGCCATATAATCACATTCTGGTGCAACGAAGAGTCATAATTAATGGAAACGAGGCCTTAACTGACATAGATTAAGAATAACTAGGAAGATGTCCGAAAGTTGTCTACGTGTGGTGCGGTGGACCTGGGCACGACATTTAATGGGGGAATAAGGGGAAGGTCGGCTCTACTGATTGTTGTTTACATGCAATGGGACTAGGGAATGGGGGATTGGGGAAAGTTGGGGAGTATTGGAGAAAATAGGGGAATATTTACAAGCGGATATGGAGGCCAAATTCCATATTCGCAACATTGCACCCTTCTCTACCCTCGGGGCGTCCCGACCCGATAAATTTTTACCTACTTTAGTGTGGCACGCAATGTAGTTCCCTCTACTATTAACTCTACCCTGAGTGCGACAGTTTTACAGATATTCACAAATGAGTAAATATGTCCCCCTGCGACGTTGCACCCTTCTCCTCACAGAAACACACCCACAGGATAACCGAATCCGGAAAGAATCCTCAAACTAAACATACAGCCGGTAGGGAGCATTATTTACAAGACTACGCTGCTATTTACACTACGATCCAGGACCTGTTTTTGGAGGAACACATGCAGATGTTATGCATAGAGAGAGCGCGCTTGCCAACATCGATACACCAACCCACGAGTGCTCTGTGGCCGACGGCCTTTAATAACGTGCAGAGCACCCTTCCCGAGCATCAACAGCACCACCCCACCACCAATCGGTGCAGTCACCATTGTTCATTGGAATAAAAATAAATTCGACAACCCCTAACCCTGCAGGTGTCTCTTGCTCTTCGTGTGGCCTTCAGTGGTGTTAATTAACAGTGGTTCACCTTTATGGCATAGGTGCCACGTTGACCCATAGGTCCATCCCCGGGTGGTGCTTGGCCGCAAACGAACTGCGGTCCATTGTGGGTGGCCACAAACATTGCGGTCCATATGGTGTATCGATCCCGGCAGCAAACAGCGAAAGTGCAGGCCCACAACTGCGCAGCCAGCACCTCTCTCTCCTCTCTCTCTACCCCAAAGCCAGATCCTCGGAGGTGGGAGACAAAAGAAGAAACAAGTGAGTAAGGTGGTAAGGGCGCAAAAGTGCACGCAATGTAAGGTGATGCACACTGGGGGCACATGGGAACCAGGTGAGACAGGTACGTTCCTATCGTACGCCCCCCCCCCACCAGGTAACCTACATGGCCCCTCCCTTACCCCTTACTGTATCCACAAAACACAACACTACCCATAAACATCTACTTTACAAATCAACAAACATCCCTACTGTCTTCCCCGTTCCTCCCATAAACCAAATTCGTCTTCTCTCCCTCCTAACCAATCAAATTTGCCATTTTCAACTTTCATCAAAATTTGCCATCTCCAACTCAACATCATAATTTGCCATCACCAATTCATCATCAGTCCCTCCTAGGGAGGGAGAGATGGAATCACTCCAATGTCTCATCCACGTCGTGATGCGTCTCACAAATCCACAGCAATCTCATTTCCTGCTACAAACCAAGAAAACACAGGTGTGGAGTCATCATCATCACCTCAGGTAAGTGGCTGCGTATGGTGCGACAGGTTCATTAATCCTAACTATTTCCTAAATGACTTTAACAACTTTACACTACCCGGGGTCTTTCTCCGGCCAAACCATTGGCCCTCTTACACTATGGGTTCTAAAAACCAATTCCCATTGGCCAAACTGTGGTGCTCTTCAATTTGGGGTCTCACTCCCCCGATTCATCTCCCGGTGCCCTCGTACAATTTCTGGGCTGCGACGTGTACCTCTCCCAGTGGGTCTACCCACCTGCACACCTCCACCACTGCAGTTGCCTCCGAGCTTACCTGCTCCTTACCCTAACCTAACTACCAGGGGAAGGCCCTCTGGCTCTCTCCCCACTCCGTGCCCTCTCTGGCACTGGGCTGCCCGATCCACACCCGGGATCCTCAGGCACCCACTCACAACTACCGGCTCCCAGAGCCCACCTGCGGCCTCACCTGGCCGACATCCTCACAGTGGTGGAGTGCCCAACCAACTACACACACTAACAGGCTACACGCCCAGCCATTTCCACAACACTAATGCACCCATTCACAACACCATTCTGCAACCGCACCACAAATGCCAATATCCAACCACAATTTACCTGCACCCTCTACCTAACACTTACACTACCCGCCCCGGGTGCTCGTGAAAGGGGTCCACTCTTCCCCCATCCACACCTTCGCACCATGCACACCACTCCGTACCACTCACTCCAACTCTCTCCACACACCTGTACCTGCACACCTGTGCTCTCACACCTGGTGCCACCTGCACCCTTCTCTCCCCAAGCGCATTCGCGCTGATCCACACACTCACTACTCATACACTGCTCCACACACCTGTCCAGTTGCACACCTGTGCAATCACACCTGTTCAATTCTTACAAACACGGCATCATCTCAGCTAACTACTCCCTTCTGAAACTTGCGCTTCCCAGTCGTCCCTTTAAACTATTGCGCTCCCTCGTCATTATCATCCATGCTAATCTACCTGCGTCCCCACTACAGGTATCAGTCACTAACTAATCTTAACGTTACCTAATGTCATCTTCTAGATCCCTACACACAATATCCTAACCCACCCGGGCTAGTTTTCACCGCCATACACCCCATAAGCTATTGCTCCTTTGCCCCCCCGCATGGGAAGGGTGGCAGGGATGCCATCCCACCACATCGGGGGTCTCTCACTACCAATTTTGCACATCAAATTTCAACAAATTAAAAATTTGCCAATCACTGCCCATCATCTGCCAATCACTACTGCCAATCCCTTGCCAATCATCAAATTTTGTTTTTCTCTAATTTTGGGGCCAAAACACTATCCTCATCACCCAGTCTACTCACTAATACCTCTCGGTGCGCCAATTCCTGTCCAAAGCCAGGCTTCGTAAAGCCAAGCAATGGATGCTGGTTGTTTTGTGCCAGCGGCTGGATGCGTCCGGCACTCGGTGCAGGGACGGGGGCTTACCCGGGCCGAGATCCCACGCATCACCTCGGCGTGGAGCCATCCAATGTCCCGATCTCGACCTGCCGGCACGTCTCAACAAAAAGTGGTCGCCATAACGACCCTTCCTATCCAGCTGCCCGCTCCGCCTAGTGGAGCACGGACGCGGCCGTCCCACGCGAGGCCCAGCGTGGATCGCGCACGGCGGTCCTTTCGAACCCGCCGTGGCTCGGATCCCCGCTGGTTCTCGCGGCACGCGAAGCCCGGCACGCACCGAGGGCCCGATTCGGCTATAAGTCGTTCTAAACTCGACCCCGTCTAACGTCGATGCTTCACCTGGACGCTTACACCCCGCAGCCCGTTCCTTGCTCACACATCCAGCCGTGCCCATGCTCCTCGTACCTTTCCTTACACACCCAGGTACACTCATTCCACTCACAGCCTTGGTCACACACCTGACCACCGAACATTTTGGCACACATTCGTTGCTCGCACACCTCACCAATACACCTCTTCGCGCCCCCTCCTCTGTCACCTCCTCTGTGACAATCACAGGTGTGCCCTCATTCGCACACCCAACCACGTGCCTCACCACCAACTCCAGCGTGCATTCCCACTCACGCTCTACCATTCCAGGTGTACATCCTTCCATCCCAGGTGTACATCCTCGCTCACCTGTCACAACCAGCTCACTCTCCTTGTCACTCTCACTACTCTCACCTCCACTCGTGACAACGCACTCACCCTTACTCTTGACAGCACACTCTTTCCCCATGCACCTGTCCGTCACACACCTTTCTCGCGCACACTCTCCCGTTACACCCTCTGTAACACTCACCACAGGTGGACACTCTTCCTTACTTCTGACAGCGCACTCTTTCCTCATGCACCTGTCCGTCACACACCTTTCTCGCGCACACTCCTGCGCACACTCTCCCGTCACACCCTCTGTAACACTCACCACACCACGCTTCCATGTGCTCCCTCGCACACGCGCTACGACCGACTCACTCTCGCCAGCACACTCACTCCTTGGCACGCACTTTTTCCTCACACACCCCAGAGTCGGACTTTCTCGCACACCTCCTCTTTCGCACACCAGACCTGTCGCACACTTCACCAGTGGCCTCTCACGAACACCCGGGTCCATCTCGACCCCCAAGCTTCTTAAATCCCCTGGCGCATCATACGCACGACCATATTGGTCACCACTTACACCGGGTCCTCTTCCTCTTCGCTTCTCCTCCATCACCTGCGAATCCCTCCTCCGGTTAATGAGCACACCACGATCCAAACACAGACTTTGGACCAATTCTTTTATTTCCTCCTTTATCTCTTTCTTATCCTCTCTCCGTCGCTTCTTAATTTCGCTCACCCCTTCTTCCACTTCTTCTAATTTTTGCTTCATCTCCTTCATCTCTTCGTGCGCCCCTTTAAGTTCTTCCTCTAACTCCACTTTATTTTTTTCTATGTGCTCCCACACCTCCCGCTCTTTAACCTCCATTACCTCTACCACCTTGTCCATTTTCCTCGTCAGGTCCTCATGTACCGTCTGGCACTCTTTTTTAATTACCCCTACGTCCTTTTTCATCTCTTTCTGTGTCGATTTTAAACCCTCTATTACCGCTGTGTTCTTCTTTACCTGGTCCCCCAACTCCTTTTGTCCCACTGTCAGTTGTTCTACTCCCAGCGTCAACTCCTCTATACCACCTTGCAATTTTACAGTCCCCTTTCTCACCTCTTTCTCCATGCGCTCCTTACAGTGCCTCACCTCCTCGCGCACTCCTCCGACCTCCTCACTCACTCCTCTTCTGATCTCCTCTCCCATCACTTGCATCTCCTGCCCAGATGCCACCCTCATCTGCTCCATTTCCTCCCTGTGAGCATCCAGTTTGGTTTCTACCCCCATTCTGACCCCCTCTATCTGCTGCTCCATTTGTTTAACTTCCCTTTCCGCTTGGTCCCTCATGTCCCTCAATTTGCCTTCCATACTGTTTTCTAACCCCTCTAACCCATTTTTCACTCCCTCTATCTGATTCTCCTGGGCAGCCATTCTATTTTCTACCCCCATTAACCCATTTTTCACTTCTTTTATCCCGTTGTCTAACCCCTCAAAATTTTTGTCTACCTTCTCACCAGTACCCCTCGCTTCGTCCCTCATTACCCCCATTTGGTTTCCCAAGTCATTCCTCAGGTCTTCACTTGTCTGGACCATGAGCGCCTTTATTTGTTCCATAAATAGGCCCCAATCCATCGGCGGCGCTGCTACGGTCGCGGGCGCGGTGACCAGCGAGGCGCCATTTTGTGCGTTTGCTACCCCCGCTGTTTCGCTCTCCTCACGTGTCTCAATTTGGTCCTGGACCGACCCTGCTTCACTCTCCCCTACCGGACCCCAGCCGTCTTGATCCGCCATAGCGCGACTTTCAAAATTCGGGTTTTGTAAAACAAAACGAATTTCGGCCGCTCCAAATTTTGACCAAATTTTTTTTTTTTTCCTCTATTCGTTTTTTTTTTCTTCAAAATTTGGTCGGGCCTCGAATCTCACTCCCAGACACCAATTGTTACAGACGTGGCTTGGATGTTATTTACCGAGCGGTTTTATGGTATGACCACGTCTGCACAAGTTACCCGATTGTGCCCGAACGTTGACTAGTCGCGCGATGCTGGCTCAATAAGAAAAAGAGGACACCCGGCTGGATTACAATAACACAATACGACACCAATGTTTCAATTCTCAAGACCTCCGGAGGAGATTATATTCGTACGGAAAGGTCAGATTACAGGGGCTAGAGGTATAATCACAGAAAGACAGGCACTTAGACACACTCTTATATTAACCCCGGACAGACGACAGACAAACGGGACAACGGCTGACTCACACGGGGGTTTGATGGCTAGGAAAGGCAGGATCGATGGCTCCAGGTCCTCCTGGGCTCGGGGCAGGGTACAGTACGGTCCGGTCCGGTCCAAAGATGCGGGGAGGTCTCGTCGCGCTGGGGGTGGCGGTGGCTTCTCTCTCCAAGCTGAGGCGCATCTCACGTCACATCCGGCGCGGGGCCGCGTATATCCGGCGGGGAGTGACACGCCCTCGGCTCGTTAGCTCCGCCCCAGATGGAATCGGCACGTTGCTTCTCATTGGGTGCGTGGGGGGGTTACTGGCTCCGCCCCTGACGAGGAGCTGACAGCCAGCCCCTTCGGGGTAACGCCGTGGAGCGCATGGTCATGGCGGGTAACCGAGCCGGTGTGAGGACGCACACTCCCCGCCCCTCTGTTGTTGTAGTCGTAGTTGTAGTTGTAATTGTTGTTGTTTGGGGAAGAAGATGGGAGGAGGTATGGGAAAGGTCCTAAACTCACTACTGATGCCATATAATCACATTCTGGTGCAACGAAGAGTCATAATTAATGGAAACGAGGCCTTAACTGACATAGATTAAGAATAACTAGGAAGATGTCCGAAAGTTGTCTACGTGTGGTGCGGTGGACCTGGGCACGACATTTAATGGGGGAATAAGGGGAAGGTCGGCTCTACTGATTGTTGTTTACATGCAATGGGACTAGGGAATGGGGGATTGGGGAAAGTTGGGGAGTATTGGAGAAAATAGGGGAATATTTACAAGCGGATATGGAGGCCAAATTCCATATTCGCAACAATATATATATATATATATATATATATATATATATATATATATATATATATATATATATATATATATATATATATATATATATATATATATATATATATATACTATATATACTGTATATATATATATAGACTTGGCATTTCATATGGAATTTTTTTCTTTTCTTGACTTGGGTTTACTTTCTGAACTCAGTATATCAATCTGGTGAGTTTATTTTACCCTTTGGTGATGTCTTTGTTGAAAGAACCATGTCACTGATTGTCTTTCGCAGCAAGAAGTCAATAACAGGATTATATCACAGGTGGCGTGACAAAATGTAAGGACAGGTACATTTGATGATTGGCTTCACAATCGGGTATATAAGGGTTGTTGCGTTCTGTATTCGTGGAAAACAACTGCTGCACGTCTACAAAAGTTATTGCCGCTTCCTCTGGAGATGGTCCGTCAACTTGACAATGCTGTTTGTCATGGAGTGGTGGCTTTATGAAATTCTGGCATGAAACAGTGTGCTATTGCTCGGCAGTATGGCATCACTCAAGGTCAGGTGTCAAAGATCCTGAAACGAAATGCTCAGAGGGGTGTCCCTACTCCAATACCGAGGCCAGGACATCCACGCAGAACCACAAGGAGAGATAATCGCCAGCTGCACCGGTTAGTATGCAATGGCCGTACCAAGTCAGCTAATCGGCTTAGGGCTGAGTGGCAGCAACTGACAAATGTGCCTGTATCCAGAAGGCTAGTCAACCAACGACTGGTTCAAACAGGCTATCGTGCCAGGCGTCCCCTGAGAAAGCCACGCCTGACCAAACAACACAGCCAGCGCCGATTGCAGTGGGCCAGAGAGCACCGTCAATGGCAGCCAGGACACTGGATCACGAGACCTTCAGTGACGAGTCTAGATTTCTGGTCTATCGTCAAGATGGCCACGTCCAAGTGCGCAGACAAGTGCATGAAGCCCACAACGAAGATTGTATAGTGCCAAGAGTCCAAGCTGGAGGTTGTGGGGTGACCGTTTGGGCTGCTTTTCATGCAGGGGGCAAAACTGACCTGGTTGTTCTGAATGGAAACCTGAACCAGTTCAAGTACAGGGTCATTCTGGAAGAAACATTGCTTCCATTTGCTCTTGCAGCCTTTCGAGGAAACTTTGTCTTCCAAGATGACAATGCATGGCCTCATCGTGCTCGCGTGATCCAACACTTTCTTCCTGACCGTGGTGGAGAGCATATGGAGTGGCCTGCCATGTCCCCGGATATGAATCCGATAGAGAACTTGTGGGCAGAATTAACGCGTCAAATCGACAACTTGGACCAGCAGCCTGCCTCTGTGCGTGAATTGCAGCAGACTATTGTCACTGCATGGCAAGCGATTCCTGTCCAAACCTTGGCAAATCTCGTGAACAGCATGCCTCGAGGTGTACGTGCTCTCCTGAATGCTCGTGGGGGTTACACGAAGTACTGAACTGTAATTTTACTGTCCGTAATCCCAGTCATAATTTAGCTTTTGTTTTTGTTGAATTTTTTTTTGGCTAATGTGAAAAATAAAGAGATACTTCTGGAAAATGTACAGAAGTTTAACACAGTACTGTCTGTGAATTGAGTTCGATATCAGTTTACATCACTTTCAAGGATCAATTTATTTGCTTCGAAATGTCAAATGTGGTTTTTGTTTCTTTTGAAGGTCACATTAACAAAATCTAGAATAATTTCAACATAATTCCAATGAACTTTTGGTTCTAAGTCATCTTGAAAAGTAAGTTCACCCCCACAAAAAAAAATTCCATATTAAATGCCAAGTCTGTATATATATATATATATATATATATATATATATATATATATATATATATATATATAGATATATATATATGCGAGTCTCAGCTAACCCCCACTCTAGTAGGGAAAATGGCCTTAAAATGCATGTTGTTGTTGTGTGTGTATATATATATATATATATATATATATATATTGTTGTGGTTTTGAGAAATAAGGCAACCCCCCTTTAGTTAGTTGCACCACAACATGTAGCCTCGCTTAGTTCAGTTATTTCTTATTAAATGTTAGGTATAGTCTCCTTCCCAGTGTTAGTATGCGTTGAGACAGGTAAGTAAGTGTATGCCTCATTGGGCCTGGAATGCCATGTGCTGGGCCTAGGACAAGTCTAGGAGGCCCGAGGGAGGAGTCAGAGGGAGTGGCTGGCAAGCAGCACCAGCCAATGGGAGCCAAAGCGGAGTGGCCAATTATAGCAGCCAATGGGAGCTAAAGGGGAGTGGCCAACAACGGCGACCAGGGGAGGTCCTTGGAACATTCTAGTGGGACTCCGGGGGGGGGGGGCTATAAAACCCAGCCCCGGACCCCCGAACTCTCTCTCTCTGTCCCGGGATTCTGAAGCTCTCAGCGCTCTCTGCCCAAGCACTCTCTGTCCCGGGATTCTGAAGCTCTCAGCGCTCTCTGCCCAAGCTCTCTCTGCCACCGAACTCAAGAAGCTCTCAGCGCTTTACCCAGATCTCTGCCTTCTGCCCCCGGACTCTGCTGCCCCGTTTTTCCTGGCTCTGATCTCCCGTCTTGCCCTCTATTTCTGGAGATAAACGCTCTCGCAGGACGATCTCTCCCATGGCCCTATACTCCGGCGATCTCCCTGCCTGGGCTCCCTGCACGTGCGCATTTGCCTCGCCAACTTCGGGACATGCTGCGGAGAGTCCTGTGCGTGCACGACTGGAAGCCGACGTCCTTGCCGCAGACATCCTCGAAGGACACGCCCAACGAGCCATCCGGGGCAAGCTGCAACAAGCGGCCGCGCTTTGAGCGCATCCTCTTCTTCCTTCCTTTCCACGCATGAATCAGAGGGCCCTTGTCGGGGAATTAAGTAAGAACGGTTAAGTTTCTATCCTGTGTCTCTTTTCTCTGGCCATTGTACAATTTGTAATAAACCTGTGTTTTGCTTCCAACTTGGCCGTTTACGTCTTTTCACAATTGCCCTCGCATTTTACAAGATAAAACCACTCGATCGGGTTCATAGTGGTTAATGGCATGAGTCACGTGACACGCAAACCGCTCGGGCATATCAGACAAGCGTGACTTGTGTGAGGTTCAGCCCCCGTCCTCGCAGCGGCACGTGTATCGAAGGTACTCGGGTATTTGACCGGAAACCCTTCCGCGCGCTCGCTGCGGGTTTGGTGGCTGGAATTGCTCAGCAATCCGCCCCCCACGAGTGTAAAGTGGGTAGTGGACTCGAAGCTCGAGGGGGAGAAGGGCTTAATCCCCCCTCAGTGTGTCGACGGGCTCGAGATCCGCAACAATATATATATATATATGTGTGTGTGTGTGTGTGTGTGTGTGTGTGTGTGTGTGTGTGTGTGTGTGTGTGTGACCCAGTCTCCCCAGTGTGTGTGACCCACTCGCCCACGTGTGTGTGACCCACTCTCCCCCGTGTGTGTGCCCACTCTCCCCTGTGTGCGTGATGTGGGAGGGAGGATTTGAGCTCTTAAAGTCACATTTTACATGAGATGTAATAACACATTTCAAACTGTATTTCCCATGTGCACGTACATGCATTCGCATGTTATCAAAAGTAAATACATTGTGTAGATTACATTATTTGTGGATATGATAAATTGCCAGGAACCATTTTGTGAAACTGAATGTGCAGGTGCAGCATCCAACTCAATATGTCGAAATCTCACACATGTCCATGCCCGTGGGATTCCCGCGGGTGACCCCACTAGTCCAAATATATTAAGGGAGCGGCAGTTTTATGTCCGTCTGTCACGCTATGTCATTACATCTATGATGTCATTACGGCGTACAATGGCTGACTCCACCCACCACCACTTTTATTCATATGCCGTTCAGGCCAAACATGTCGTCAAAGCGGTCTAACCTGTCATATATCACAATCGCCATGCTCTACCTTCACGTTTTTCATTCAGTGTGAAACACAAACAAACCCATTGTTAAAATGATCATCAAATATCGAAAGCATCGGTGTAACGGATCTTCCAACGACACGGTACGGGTAGACCTTAGGCTTCATGCCTTCAATCCTTCATGCCTCACCTTCAGGCCACTTTGGACAAATTAGCCCAGTTTTCTTAATACAGTAGTATCGTTTTCGTAATGATAATAACGTTAATAATAATGATAATATCGTTAATAATAATGATAATAGTAAATATAATCGAAACACTTTAATCCCAATGCTGTGAATGTAAAGTTAATGGATTGAAGTGGTGTATTATTTCAGAACCCACGATGTTATCTCTCATGGCCAAGAAGGACTTTTATTGTTGAAGATAATAAATCGTACCGCAATGAAGTATTAATGCCATACTAATTGCCTATACACTGCCCAAACAAAGTGAGGGTTTTCCATGGAACTCTGTTCCATGGTCCCTGCTAGTTAATTCGAAAAGGATAACCTTTATCAAGATGCATTCGGCCTTTTCAGGTGTACGGAGGTCTTTTCTTTAAAGGAAATGAACCTGTCCATGTAGACAGATAACCAGGAACTCAGATCCACGGATCAGTACAGTACAGGTATATAAGATAAGGCCTGGTACGCACCGAAGCTGTCTAGTCTAGGCTTTAATCTAAACCCAACTATAAATTGTTGCCCTGGTATTCGCAGCTGGGGCAAAGTATTAATGTGTGCACCTTCCATTGGATGTATGCAAGACCAGAGGAACCATCTGCCAATACTGGTTGTTGATTAACGTTAAAGATCTCTGTGTCTTTTATTGCGAGTCGGTGAGTTATCGCCTGCACCTTCATCAAAATACAAATTCCTGCCACCTTCCGTGGAATGTCAGGCCTGGCCAACCGCTTCGTGAAAGACTTTTTAAAATTTTGTTTCCATTGGCTATTAAAATTAACTAGCGTGGATAGGCTCACTGCGCTCGCCTCACCACGTGTCGCTGAGGAGGCACGGCCTTGTTTAAACTGACAACAATGACTGTACGTGACTTTGTGTGTTGTCATGATTTACACCAATCATAATACAAACATTTATTTTGTACAAATTTACTTGTAATATTGGTCATATTATTTATTTGTAATATTGGTCATATTATTTATTTGTAATATATTTGTAATTTGGTGATATTATTTCTTTGTAATATTGGTGATATTGTTGCGGATCTCCGACGTCGGCCTTCCCCTTATCAAGGGGGGGTTAATCCCCTTGTCTTCTATCTGGCCGACGCGATCCTGGGGGTTATAACGTCCTCCCCGGGCAGCGTTAGGTAGGGTTTGTTAGGCCTAGGGATTCGCTATTACCTAAGTACTAACGCTGACCGAGAACGAGGAGATAACTCCCGCCCGAATCACGGATATTGATGGAAAATGCCGAGCGGATAGCAATCCGCGATCCGAGCTGTTAACAAATACTAACCCGATTATAGCGGTTCCTAATCATGCCACGTATACCCAATTGAGAAAAGACTAGGACATTCGGATTTAGAGGAAACCAGATTGAACAGGTGATTTATTATACAATGCACAAAGAAGAGGAAAAGAAAGGAATGTACAAGGAAGAGGAAGGAAAAGTACACAGGGCAGTCTTAATAACAGTCTTAACTTAGCCTTTGGACTCGGGCCCGTTCGCTCTCAGGCTCGGTCTCAGACTTCAGACTCACGCGGGGATGTAGAGGTAGGGTGGAAGGTCCGGCGATGGCGTTCACAGCTCCGGTCCGGCTCCGGTCCTCGACCCGTACCAAGCAGATGATGGTGGACGATCGACAGCTCTCTCCGTAGCGTAGGCGCGAGCGGACAATTATACTGATGGAGGAAAGGTCGGTAAGCTGGGCTACTGGCGTACGTAATATGCGTACCTGCCACAGCGCGTCTCTCCCTCTCGTACTCAGCGCAATACAATGTTCATAACTCGACTTGTTCATCACTCTCAACTCCGGTACCACTCTTCTCATCTCTTCTCCTCTGCCGTGGGAGGCCTCGCGCAAGGGGTTATATGGTCACGCCCAGCGAACCATCCCAAAGCTCTAGCCACGCCCTGTCAGGCGATCTTACCTCAGCCCTGGTTGGCTGGTGATGGCTTACCGGCTCCACCTTGATGGCTGCTTGACGTGGCCACACCCCCACCTTGCGCTCCTCCCTCTCTCTCAGGCCTACCTCGTGTCGTCTTGGCTAGTTCCAATGAACCAACAACCAAGGAACGGCGGTGCTGCTGGTGGCCAAAGTGCAACTGCGGATAAACAAACCAGCACGGAGCAGCAAACGCTGCTGCAGCACAAGCCTAAAGGCAGCGAACACTGCTGGCCAGGAAGCTGCAAAAGCCAAATGGCGAAATAAAAGGAAAAGTCTCCTCCGAGGTGGAAGTTGGGGGTGGCGGCTGGAATGAGGTGGAATAAAAGGAAAAGTCTCCTCCGAGGTGGGAGTTGGGGTGGAGGCTGGAATGATGGCTGGATGGATGGATGGATGGATGGATGGATAATGATGGGGAACCTAGGTTATTTGATTTACACAACGCAGATGCAACTATTGGAAATGGCCTTATTCTAAACACATACGAAGAAATAACTAACGGTTTAAGGTGACCTATGTGTTGCATGTGGCCTATCTATGGGGTGCTACCTTTACCTTTATTAAATGATGTTATTTACAAGTGTGGGATCTCAAAACCGCAACACTGCACCCCTCCTTTCGCCAGGCTCGTCCCAAGCCGAACCGATACCTGGGTCAGGACTACTTTTACAATTAGTGTGACACTTCGGTGTAGTTCCCCTCTACTTTTAACCTCACCCTAAGTGCGACAGTTTTAACACTAGATATTTCCCCCCTGCTGCGTTGTGTACTATCTAACTGACTCGCCCACAATTAACCGAATTACGGAATTATTCACAAACTAGACATTTAACCCAGTGGGGAGCATGTTATTTACAATACACTACTAATTATTTACAACTACAACCCAGGACCTGTCTTTTGTGGGAAAAAGAAGAGAGATTTTGATAAGAGGAAATACCATTGCACTGCACTGCACCAATACACCATACACCAATATGCACCTAAATAAAAAAAATGCACAAAAAGCACCATCACCAAAAATGCACAAAAACAAACATTTTAAAATCATCCGTGATGTCTTGTGCCTTGCTTGACTGCTGGGCCGATGGATCTTGGCTGCATTTTCTTCTTCGGTGTGAATTAATTGAAAAAAGGGCACAACCCGCGTCCACTTTTTTATTTATGGCCAGCAGGGCCTGCGTAGGTGGTCCGACTGCCTGGCATTGATGCCACTTAAAAACACAGTGGTCCACAAGCAAGATGCTGCTGGCAGCAATGGTCTGTCCCAGCAAAGGTGCCAGGCCACAGAACGTGTGGTCCAAAGGTGCCAGGCCACAGAACGTGTGGTCCATATGGTGTATCAGTGCAGGCAGGCAGGCAGGCAGCAAGAGTGCGGCCGCACCGCTCAGGGCACCTGCACACTCCCCTCGCACAAAAGACCATAGGTCCATGAGTGGGGAAGGAAGACAAAGCAGAGGTTAGCGGGGTGCAAGGGCGCAAGGGTACACATCATACAAGGTAATGCGACATGAGGGGCGAGGGAGAGTGAGCGGAGAAGGCTCGTCCCTAGCGTTCGTACCACCCCATGTCACCTACTCTACCCTTGCCCTTCCCCGTATTTACACAATTTACAAATTTTGTCGCTAACGTCTTGTCTACCATATCTCCCCTAAACCGAATTCGTCATCAATCCCTCCTAAGGAGGAAGAGATGGAATATCACAATGCCTCACCCACGTCAAGTTGCGTCTTACATTCGAAATCGTTCACAAAACCTGGTGTGGAGTCCTGTCACCTCGGTGAGTGGATGTGGATGATGCGAAGAGATTTTCTCCCTAACTATCCTTCGAAATGACATTAACTCTTTACTCTCCCCGGGGTATGAGGAGTATAAAACACAAGGATTCTACAAGGACTTCTAGGAAAAAAGTTGGTATTTCAAAAAAGTGGATCTGGGGTGAAATTAGCAGGGGTTGAAAAGATCAAGGGTTTGGATGGGGGAGGATACACTACTCACAATAAGTTAGGGATATTGTGGTGTCGTGGAAGTGTAGTGAGACTCAAGACTCCAATGATGTCACAGGTTTACAAAAGATCACAACTTTATTAACTGGTTGTTCACTTCATTCCAATACTAATGACTACCGTTAACTCAATGGACCAGATAACTCTTATCCGCATAGTCCCTTTTTCTCAGCCGATATTCCTCCGCAACGCCGTACTCGTTCATCCCATCGGGCAGGACTTCTGATGGCAAGTGGTCCTTGACTCCAAGTCTCTTCTGTTTATATGGGCAAGCTTCAGTTAATCCTCTGTGCGCTGAAATCGTAATCCCTTCTCCGCTGCTTCTAATCCGTTCTCCGCAAACGTTACTTGGTCGCCTCACTGGCACCAGCTCGCTCCCCTCCTGCTGCGAGTTCCATTTACCAAACAATAGGGGGGTGCTCCAGCCTGGGGCTGTGACCAGGTGGACAAGAGATTACCATGTTCGTGCACATTCCTGACACTTATGAAATCGTCTATCTGCTTCGTTACTAGTCCCAATCAATGAGTTACATTTCCACAATTCCCTCATCTTTTTGTTTTTGTTTATATTAACCATCTATCTATAATTCCAGCAATCTCTGTGTGTGTGTGTGTGTGTGTGTGTGTGTCTGTGTGTGTGTTTGTTTGTCTGTGACCGCTGTTTCTCGACAACCACGGGTCCGATATACTTGCAACTTGCCAGGTATATTGCTGGGGACCCGAGGATGTGCCTTTTCAAGGTTTGAAATTAATCGGACAAGTAGTTACCGAGCTATGTCCAAAAAACGATTCAACCAATCAGAGAGCAGCGAGCTATCACGTGTGCCGAACGTGGCGAACAGACTCTGCCTCGGACGGCACATTTGAGAGCGTATTCATTTATTTCACGTTGGCAAACTATGTTGGCGTTAAACTATGTTTTAAAACTAATAAAAACTAATTTGCGATTCATCGTAACTGCGATATGCGACCTTCCGGAGCTCCTGTGAGAGCGTGCGCCATTACGGATAGTAATTCAATTAAAAACATAAAAACATTGTCCCAATTCAGTCAGAGCGAAGGGCGTTGTTTTAAGTGAAGAGCGTTTTATTTTTCCCCTGAAATTCAGTCGCCGGACAGTGAAAGCTTTTTTGGGGGGGCAGCTACTGGCAGCCACGTACGGCCAATCACAGGACACGTTGTTGTGTCGACGTGCCGTGTTGTTTTCCCTCGCGGTTTGGAATGTAGGAAACAAAGAAGAAGCGCCGTTTCCTCTGCAATGCTGTTTATGAAGAGGTGCTAACGAGATAAAGGTGTGTACAATGTACATGTAGACATTTTTTATTATTATTTATTTATTGAAGAAAAATTGTTTCGCAACGAATTCATCAAAAAAAGTGCACAACTTCTTTTGGCAGTCGCTACACCATGTTGGGATCTTCTGCCCAAGAGACTTCTTCAGCCATTGTCAGTTCTACGTGGCGGCCTGTAGGGTTGGCAGATCCAGCAGTCTCCGCATTCTTGCCCAGGACGAGGAAACAAAGAAGAAGCGCCGTTTCCTCTGCAATGTTGTTTATGAAGAGGTGCTAACGACATAAAGGTGTGTACAATGTACATGTAGACAATTTTTATTATTCTTTGTTTGGGAGGGAGATGGGAGGGTGATGGGGCAGGGTGATGGGGCAGGGTGATGGGGCAGGGTGATGGGGCAGGGTGATGGGAGGGTGATGGCAGGGTGATGGGAGGGTGATGGCAGAGGGTGATGGCAGAGGGTGATGGCAGAGGGTGATGGCAGAGGGTGATGGCAGGGTGATGGGAGGGTGATGGCAGAGGGTGATGGCAGAGGGTGGTGGGAGGGAGATGGCAGGGTGATGGGAGGGTGATGGGAGGGTGATGGGAGGGAGATGGGAGGGTGATGGGGCAGGGTGATGGGGCAGGGTGATGGGGCAGGGTGATGGGAGGGTGATGGCAGGGTGATGGGAGGGTGATGGCAGAGGGTGATGGCAGGGAATTAACATTAACGAATAAAATTTGTAATGTAATAATTTGTAATAATTTGTAGTAATATAATAATAATAACGAATTCTGCTCTGTTTCAATTCTGTTTCAATTTGGTGATATGCTTTGCAAACCTTTTTTTTTTTTAAACTATTTTAAAACTAAAACAATTCGAACATGGAATACATACTGACACTGCACTTTCAGGTCTCCTACAAATCCTACCCTGTCGCCTCACCGTGGCGTAGGAGTGGCAATGGTCAATGGCATCGAATGTCATGGCTAGCAAAGACAGGGAGGTACACTTGATTTAAATTTGGAAATTATTATTTTTATTTTTTTTGGCCACGGAACGGGCACCCACGTACGGGCACGTCCTAGTTAATCTAAACATCAATATAGGTAAACAATCAATCACTGCAAGTAAACATCAATACAAGTATAAGTAAATAATCAATCACTGTAAGTAAACATCATTACAAGTATAAGTAAATAATCAATATCTACAAGTAAATATCAATACAAGTATAAGTAAATAATCATAACTTTGGTAATCAAATTCCCTTAGGCATACACCGTCATCCTGCAAGAATCACAAAACATTTCGTTGGTCATTGACTCCTTCCATATTGTTCAATCTATTGCATTTGTATCACAAATATCTTTTCAAAACAACACTTCACCATCACCAAGATACAACAATTTCACTTCATTTTCAAGTTTTGTAAAGCACCTGCACCATCTGGCAAAAACGTTTGCCTCCACACAAATGTTGACTTTGTTTGAAAGGAAGGGCTGATCACTTGTGTTTGAATCCAGGTATGACACATTTTCTCCTAATGCCTTCATAGCTCCTGCACTACTTCGTGTAGGATTTCGCTGTTATGGTAACATTGCGGAGTCATAGACTGACCCTGCTCTCCATGTAGCATTCTTGCCACTTTTTGCTGTAAACCATAGTAATTCCTGAACAAGGCCTTCACCCAGTTGTAGTCGACTTGCCTCCTCCCTCATTGTGAGTGGGCAGCAAGTATTGGTGTGACGTTGATTGGCCAGCATGATGTGGAACAGGGATGCCGGATGCATCCACAATGATGTTGGGACCATGGTGTTCAGGTCATCCATGGTCCATACCAGGAGTGGCCCGCAGAATCGTGCACAGCTGTTGTGAAAAGGCATAGCCATTGGTTTGCAGCTCCATGCTGGCTCCCCGGAAGTTGGTGAAGTAATAACATATGTCCCCGCATTTCACAGAGGTTGCAGGTAAAATGTCGTTGTCCTGCAACTTCTGATGTGATGAATGTTCGAAGCCTTCGAACAAGAGTAAGTGATCGCCTTTCTTTCATATGCTGCAGTGTGATCCAGGCAAATGGTCACATAAATTTCCTTGGTGAAGGTAAGCATTCATCTCCAAGTTACACGGGAGAATGTCTTCATCATTCTTTGAGAAACTTTGAGGTCACAAGAAACTCATTTTGCAATAAATGTTCGTTTCCCATAAATCGTACACTTTCAAAAATCCAATCTCACCCCTCCCCTCCAAATCTTCCCCATAACCCCTCCCCTCCAAATCTTCCCCATCACCCCTCCCCTCCAAATCTTCCCCATCACCCATCCCTTTCAAATCTCCCCCCTTGCCCCCTCCCTCCTAAACTACCCCCTCACCCCTCCCCGCCAAGACGCCCCCTCGCCCCTCCCCTCCTAGACTCCTGCCTCACCCCTCCCCTCCAAATCTCCCCCATATCCCATCCCTTTCAAATCCCTCCCCTTGTCCCTTCCCTCCCAAACTCCCCCCTCACCCCTCCCCTTCAAATCTCCCCACCCTCATTGCTTCTCAATTTCCCCCCTCTCACTCCCCCTCCTCAAAGCGTCCTCCCCGCTTCTTCCCCCTTCAAACTCTCACCTCCATCTCCCCCAACCTTCTGCCTCGCTCTTCCCCCTCCTCAAATAACACCTCATTGTGGCTCACCCAATCACCATCAAACCTTTTGTCCGCCCCATCCTTCCCTTTCTCCGAGCTATTCTGAAATCTCTGACACACCTTCAACAGCTCTCCCTACCTCTTCCACCTCTTCCACATCTTACCCTACCCCTCCTCCCCCCTGTTCTGTATCTGATGCTCCCCCTTCCTCTTCATTAACGGTATGGACCTCAAACATCCGGGGCCTTCGTTCAAACTTAACTGATCTCTCCATACAGGTTGCTTCTGTCAAACCAGACGTGATCTGCTTAACAGAAACTTTCCTCCTTTATGATGTCTCTGATTCCATAGTATCTCTCCCGGGCTACTCCCTCCTCCGGTATGATAGACCTGAGCCTCGTCCTGGAGGCGGGGTTGCTATCTTTATCAAAAACTCTCTTCCTCACTCACCCTGCACTGCACTCTCTCCACCTCACCCCCAGGAATACCTCTGGCTACGGCTTCCCCTTCGCTCCCACCTCTTGTTCATATGTGTGTTGTACCGTCCACCAAACAGTGATGACTCCATCTACATCTCGCTGTCTGATGATATGGACCAACTTCTATCTACTCATCCCAACTCTCTCTTCCTCATATGTGGTGATTTCAACTGTCATCATGCCAGTTGGCTGGGTGTGGGTACCTCTCTCACCAGCCATGGCTCCTCAGCAAAGGACTTCTGCGACTCACTGGGACTGACACAATCTGTCAATTTCCCGACCCGGATCTCAGTCAACGGAACATCTTCTCTTCTGGACTTGGTTATGACTAACTTCCCTGAAAATGTCTGCTGCTCTTCTTCTGCTCCGATCGGATCATCTGATCATGTCCTTGTTAAAGTGGACATCTCTCTGACCATCCTCAGGGAGCCTGCTCAGCGTCGACGAGTCTGGCATTTCACTCAGGCCAACTGGCACGGTCTTCAAGCAGCCATCAATCATCTGGACTGGTCTCCCATCTCTACCACCTCTGACATCAACTCATCCTGGGAATTCTTCCAAAGTAAATTGCTCTCTCTCATGCACAGATTTATCCCATCTCGTCTTCAGTTGTCATACCCTTCCTCCCGTCCATGGTACACGGAATCTTGTGGTGAGGCTGTTGCCCAGAAACAACTTGCCTTCGTCTCCTGGAAAGCAAATCCAACGGAAGGAAATCTCATTTCCTTTCACAAAGCCCGAAACAAGTGTGTGTCCACCCTCAGGAGAGCCAGGAAACAATATCTCTCCGTTCTCAAGACCGAACTCTCTTATCTGTCTCCCTCTTCCAAATCCTGGTGGCGTCTGGTCAAATCCGTTTCTGGTGTTTGTTCCCCCTCCATCCCCTCCCTTACCTCAAAAGGCTACACAGCTGACTCCGCACGTGAAAAAGCTGAATGCCTCAACTCTGTGTTTGCCTCTAAATCTTGTGTCCCAAACCCATCCCTCTCTGTACCCACCATACCCAGTCGTACCCTGCTGCTCCTGGACTCCGTGTCCTTTCCTCCTGACAAGGTGGAAAAGTTTCTGTCAACCCTCGACTCTGATTCTGCAACTGGACCCGACGGCATCAGCCCACGGGTCCTAAAATCCTGCTCTGCTGCTCTATCTCACCCTCTCTCTGTTCTCTTCACCCTCTCTTTTGCTCAAGGTCAACTGCCATCTGCTTGGAAATCAGCCAACATCACCGCTTTGCACAAAAAAGGTGCAAAAACAGATCCTAGCAACTACAGACCAATCAGCCTTCTCCCAATTATCAGCAAAGTCATGGAATCCATCATTGCTTCTGATATGAAATCTTTCCTCTTCTCCAATGGCTTGATCTCTGATCATCAATTTGGTTTCAGACCAGGTCACTCTACTCTGGACATGCTGCTTCTGCTGTCTCAACAATGGATGGAGGTCCTCAATGCCAAACAGGAAATTAGAGCTGTCTCCCTCGACATATCACGTGCCTTCGACACGGTCTGGCACCCCGCTCTGCTCACCAAACTCTCCTCCTTTGGTATCCATGGAAATCTCCACGCATGGCTGGCGGACTTCCTCTCTAGTCGTCGTCAACGTGTGGCCCTGAATGGGTTTCTCTCATCTCCTCTTCCTGTTCAGGCCGGAGTTCCCCAAGGCAGTGTTCTGGGCCCCGTGCTTTTTCTGGTCTTCATCAATGATCTCTCTGACTCTCTCGAAAATCCTCTCTATCTCTTTGCTGATGACTCCACTCTCTGCCGCTCCATTCCTCTTCCCTCAGATCGGCAGTCTGCTGCCTCCTCACTCTCTGAAGACCTGGACAAAATCACAGACTGGTCAAACAAGTGGAACATGTCTTTCAATCCTGACAAATCTCACACTCTTACTATGTCTCTCCGAAAAGATCGACTGGACAACCCTCCCATCTACTTTCTCAACAATCCTCTCCAAGAAGTTCTGTCGCTCAAGATTTTGGGTCTCACTATCTGCCATGATCTTTCTTGGGAAAACCACATTTCCAAGCTGGCCTCCAAAGCCAGTCGCCGACTGGGCATCCTCCGTCGTGCGAAGTCCTTCCTCGGCACACCTGAGCTCCTCACCACATACAAGGCTTTCATCCGCAGCTCAATGGAATACTGTTCTCCCCTATGGGCCGGTGCTCCTGCCTCACACCTAGCTCGGCTTCACGCTGTTGAAACCAAAGCTTTCAGAATTATTGGAATCTCCCGCGATGAAGCTATCTCTGAGGGCCTTTCACTCACTCACCGCAGGCAGGTAGGTGGTCTTTCTGTCTTCTACCGACTCCTCTCCGGCCTTGCACCCCCAGCTCTCTCTGTGCTCTGTCCCCCAAATATTCCTGCAGGTCGCACAAGATCTGCCAGCAACCCTCTGATGGTTAAACTGCCGAAATCTCGGCTCTCCGCTCACCTTCACTCTTTCATTCCTCTTTTCTCCTGCCTCTGGAACAAACTCCCTCACTCCCTTCAATCCCACTCCTCCCTCCAGGTCTTTAAAACAGCTGTTCACCACCATCTCTTATCTTCCCCCATCCAAAACCTTGATCTTTTCTACCCCCGCTAATTCACCCCAGATCCACCTTGTTTGAAATTCCAACTTCTTTCCTGGAAGTCCTGGCAGTGTCCATATGTTTTATACCTCTCCCACTGCCCCCTTCCCACGCCCCCCCCCCCAAAGCCCTCGCCCTCTCTCAGATCTCTCGATGTCTCCATGTCTCTCGGTCCCTGCTCTCAAATGTTGTGTTTGTGTCCTTCCCCCTCTCTCCCCATCTTGTCTACCGCTCCCTATGTTATATGTTTTATGTGTCGGTTTGTCTTTCTGTGTGATTAATGTTCGCTCTTTCACGAGCCTCGATCTTGTATACAAAAGAGGGTGTATGCCACGATTAACTTCATTTTTTAGCCACAAATTTTCTTTCTCGAACTTCTTCCCAATTCCGTTAGCACTCCCTTCAAAATGTGATCTCGTCTTATCCTTATGCTCAGTCACATCTGAATCTGCTTTCCACACACACTGAATCAGATAGGGTACATCTTACCATGAAATCAGCATAATCATGTATATCTTCCGACAGTTTCACATTCAACAATTTGTTGTTTTCCCTTACAACATTCAAAAAGTTATATTCATTTATATGTATCACACAAATAATATTCAATCAGGTATGTATTTGACTACTAAACTAAGAATAGCATCCACAATTGCTTTCAGGTTAATATAGTTCAAAAATTAACTCATGCAGGTATTTTAGCACTACTCTAAGAAAATAAATTGTATATGATTACAATCACAAACGGGAATATCTAATTCCCAACAACAATTTTCCCAAACCAACAAATTAAGCATATTGTATTATTACCATAATTCCTCTCCACTTTTCTTTTCCCTTTTTTTTTTTTCCCTAACAGTGTGTCACTCGTGGTGATATGAGTTCACTGATATTGTAATTGACACAACTCATAACATTGTCGTTATGCCATTATCTTAATTCTACTGTATTCATTTGCAACATCACTTGATTTAATCTTTTAATCTCAGTATTTATGTCGCCATAAAAGTCTTCCTCTTGTGGTTCCACATTTCTTTCCTCATTTGTCACTTCATGCGTTATCATCGTGTTGTTGGTTACCTTATTCAAACACACCGTCACTAAGGCTTTCAAGCAAGCCACCACTAAAACAATTGCCAATATAACTACTAAACCAACAAACAAGTCTGCTACTCCTTGTATATATTCATACCTATGACATAATTATATGTCGATGACATTCAACATTATATACCAAACTAACAAGCTTCCTAAAAGGTAAATAAAGAAAATCCCTTAATATGTAACATAAATCAGATTATTTGTCTTACCCTGATGCCCCTATCTCCCGGGGTTGAACTCAATCCCCTGATCATGAGTGTAGTTGTGATACATTTTTCACTCATGTTGTATTAATATCAGCAGGTAATTGTATGTCATGTAGGCAAATAAATGTCACTATCCCAAGTAGGAATATCACATGTTGAAAATGTAATGTTTATCAATGCAAGGGGTGTTAAAATGTAATTCAAATGACTGTAAATCACGACTATCATTTATCTGCCACTGAATGTTCTGCTGGGCTGCTAGGTGCAGCCTCATTTTCTGTGGGATCATCCACCTTAGCCCCATGTGCTTGCTTGCAATGAGAGGCATGAATCCAACTTTCTATTTTGGGTCCATATTTGTTTCTATTCTTATCAATCTCCTATGGTTTATCAATTCGTTCCAAGATACCGCAACCAAAGGTTTTAACCAAAGCTCTACCAAACTATTTCCAATTTGAACAAAAAAAAATGCCAGTGAAACAATGATTCGAAGAATTAACTTCAAGGGGTCAATAAATTTATTCTATAGCCAGATCTAATTTTCCCATCCAATAGTTTGCCTTGCCACATGTCATATTATAACACTTTAATAAACCTTCGAAAAATGTTTCCCATCTCAACAAATTTCCTTTTTACAAATAGCCATGTGTAACTTACGTATTTAACTACAATTTCCTCTCAATTTGTTTGGCCTAACTGGCCGCAAAAGTGGCTGCCAGCATGCAGTACCGTTTTTTATCTACCAAGGAAGTGCTCGTCCACACAAGACCTCTACCAAAATGTTGTTTGTAAAAACAAATCTGGGATTTCCGATTACATGGATGCACTCTCAGGACATTTTCAGGCTGCTGTTAACAATCCACTATGATGAATTAATTCCTTTACCCACAATCAAATAATTAGTACAAATTGAGGATATTATCCCTATCACATTCTTTTATAGATTCATTATGTTGGATCTAATTTTTTCCAATAATTTTCCACTGCTGTAAGGAAGAACAATAGCTCTCATAAGTCTTAGTAATATCGTACTTAATTTGCCCAGCATCGAATAATTTATTTACTATCCTTTCTCATCTGTTAACCAGTGACTTTGTTTGAACTCCAGAACTGAAAACCCACAATAGTTCAAACCAGCAAAATTTTCTTTACTATTTTCCCATATCATCTATGCCTAAAACACATCCATACATACAGCACAATTTATATGCTGATAAAATTCAAGTTTATATATATAAAAATCCATGAGCAGAGTACTCTGGGAAGTCAGTGTAAGACCTCTCCAAAATTTGGCTAATTTTGTACTCCCACATTTTTATGAAGCTCATATCCATAAACAGCTTTGATTCTCATATAAATTCGATCACAATGGAATCCCAAGATTACTCCCAATTTTTACTATTAATGAATAGCTGCTCATAACTCAGCAAATCAAATCTTTATTCTCCATCTCCCTTGACAAAAGTGATAATTTTCATAATCAAATTATATTTCTATCTTTTTTTTATTTTACGAATTCTCTCGATATGCGATCCCATCCCCATGGAACTATCTATTTTCCAGACAAGGCACACTGTCGGTGTCAACAATCTTGTAAGATTGATACACAAAAACACTAACATTGACACACAAAATACCCACACACACATGCATTATGCGTATTTGTTTGCGTTGGAACCCTTATTTACAGATCCGGATGGGTGTCAACTTTATTTCAATTTCTCAAAATTTGTCCTTCAATTTTATAAGCGCTAATACACAAATGGACCAAAAAGTTTATTCTTAGAAAACCCCTATGACGTCACATTGACATTACCCTTTCAGTTCCCACAATAATTTATCCAAATTTGACTACCCACCCATTTGTATGTCAGTCGACCACTGACCTATCAATCGTGTGGAACAATAGTCCGAAATTCCCACCTGATCATGATGTGACTCTTGTCACTTGGTTTGCCAAAAAAATTGCAAAGCAATTGTTCCAAACTTTGTAAATTTAAAATTTTGTGCCCAACATAAAAGATCCAATTTCGGCATTTGATCAATTAATTATCAATTTGCTTACAAGCAAAAGAAAAATGAATAATTCTTGCTCCGAAAACTTTTCAGACCCAAGAATCATCGACAGTTATTCATGTTTGTCCAGTAATCTAATTTGTTGAGGCCAATCGTCATTTGGGATTTGTCGCAATGAAGGCCTAATCATTGTCTGAGGTATCGGTCAGCACTGGTACCCTTGATCTTGGTTTACCCTATGAACTTGTCTTCCTTTTGGTATACGGACATCCTCTTTTCCAATGTCCCATCCGTCCACACTTGAAACACCGGTTTCTGTCGTTGCCTGGTCTGTGCACCTGTGCACTTGTATTGCTGGGCTGCATCTCTACATCCCTGAGTTGCCACTGCAATCTCTCGTTATCTCCTGAAACACGAAAAAATTCTCTGTACCGTCCTTTTTGGGGAGACAAATGGGAATCAGATGGGACAACTGTCACTTTCATTCCTAATTTCGAGGGCAGTTGTGCATTTGTCTCCTCCACTGTATCCTGTATCCTTTTTATTTTAAGTTCTAGATCCGTTATCCGTTCTTGCTGTTCCCGTTGTCTGGATTCACCATCCCAAAGATGGAATGCAAGCCAGTCTACCGTTAGATTCTGTCTCTTCCTGGCTTTCAATCTTTGTTCCAATCTTTCCAATCGACTTCGCTCAAATGTACCATCTTTGGAAACTCCTCATCATGTCCCTTTGTCCACAAATACCAATTCTCGACCTGCCTTATAGCTTCGGCACCATAACGGTCGTACATATGATGTGTACAAGTACCTTTTTGTGGAATCTCTGGTTGTCCTTGTGTATTCTTGCAGGCTCCATTTCCCATTCTGCCTTTTATCAAAGTAGCGTTGGATGTGTTGTAGTTTGTTCCTCTAAAGCTTCACTCGTACCTCCAGGAAGGATCTCTCCACCTGTTCAAACGGTGATTTCCAGAGAATCTCTCTCACCTGTGGCTTTTGCACAATCCAATCTCACAGATCAGTATTTGCAGATGAGCCAGAGGGTCAGTATGAAATGGGTGAATCCTCAGGTGTCCGCTCTGTTGAAGGGGAAATCACACAATGAATGGTAACCGCACATATATATTTATATATAAACTCACCACCTTGCTCAATTTTCCAAGGTTGTCTTCACATTGATAATATCTCACAAAGATATCAAAGCTTCTTTCTTGAGACCGCATTTTCATCAATCAAACAATCAATATATTCAATTCAATTTATTCAGTTCAATTTATTCAGTTAAATTTATTCAATTAAATTTATTCAGTTCAATTCAATTATTCAATTTCAATTAATTTATCAATATTCATCAATAAATCAAATTAATCATTTTGGATGACTCCTTGCATAAGCCCTTTACCCAATGATGTCAGGACAGGTCCATCTATTGACTGAGATCGAAGCTCATCGGTCGTCACCTCTGGTTCATACCTCATGTCAATTGACGAATCACTGTTCTGTCCTAGGGTCATATCTGACCTATTTTTCCATTTTGCCCGGTCTTCACAAATTTTCTTTGCAACCACTAAAGGCAACTCATCCTTCATTCGTGAGACCGCCAAAATGGATGGCAGATATTAAAGTTCTTTGGGAAAAATATCTCATCATTTTTCTTTTAATAGTACCCAAATCTCTTGGCAATATAAATTTCGTAAAACTCCTGAAATAAGACTGTAAAATTCCTTGAATCATGCTAAATTTTGAAACTCCATCGCTTGTAACACCCAATTTATCCCATAGGGCTTGAAAGTTCTTTCCCAAGTTCATGCAATCATTCTGCATTTGAACCCTATGATATCATTCATAATAATCATCATGATTTTATAGTCATGGTCCTATCATAATCATCTATTTAAAACGAACATTTCCTTTATCACCACAGCTATGTGGTATAATCAACAATAGAATAAAACTGTACATAGCAACAGGCTACCTCATGGCCACTTAGTATACCTATTGACAATAAGTCATAACAATATCGAATAATCATTGAACAATTAAAAATCGCTTCCACTGCTCCAGCCGCAGCATTCGTCATTTTGTCTGCTCATCCGCGTGACCAAAACGAAATAAAGGGAGCTCAACCATTACACAGCGCTTTTAATGGCGCATGCCATAGGAACTCAACGCAATTTCGACTCGGCCAGAAAAACGAGCAAATTTTGCAGGATGTTAACTGGAATTAGCCGTGAAAATATATACAAAATACACAAAAATACACACCCACAAAAATAAACAACAAAACCCAAACAAACCCAAGGTCGACCATCTTACACAGTAAATTACATCATTTCAGCATCGTATTGATTGCTGAAATATTCCAGGGTTTATACACACCTTAAAAGAGGTATGCGTGGTGTTGCCCCCTCCCACGTTTATTCCAGGGTTTATACACACCTTAAAAGAGGTATGCGTGGTGTTGCCCCCTCCCACTTTTAATTCCTCATTCCTCATTAAATTACTCATTAAATTACTCATTAAATTACTCATTAAATTACTCATGAAATTACTTATTAAATTACTCATTAAATTACTCATTAAATTACTCATTAAATTACTCATTAAATTACTCATTAAATTACTTATTAAATTACTCATTAAATTACTCATTAAATTACTCATTAAATTACTCATTAAATTACTTATTAAATTACTCATTAAATTACTCATTAAATTACTCATTAAATTACTCATTAAATTACTTATTAAATTACTCATTAAATTATTCATTAAATTACTTATTAAATTACTCATTAAATTACTCATTAAATTACTCATTAAATTACTCATTAAATTACTCATTAAATTACTCATTAAATTAACTTACATAGTTTCAGCATTGTATTGATTGCTGAAATATTCCAGGGTTTATACACACCTTAAAAGAGGTATGCGTGGTGTTGCCCCCTCCCACGTTTATTCCAGGGTTTATACATACCTTAAAAGAGGTATGCGTGGTGTTGCCCCCTCCCACTTTTAATTAAATTACATCGTTTCAATTAAAAACATCGCTTCTACTGCTCCAGCCGCAGCATTCGTCACTTTGTCTGCTCATCCGCATGACCAAAACGAAATAAAGGGAGCTCAACCATTACACAGCGCTTTTAATGGCGCATGCCATAGGAACTCAACGCAATTTCGACTCGGCCAGAAAACGAGCAAATTTTGCAGGATGTTAGCTGGAATTAGTCGTGAAAATATATCCAAAATACACAAAAATACACACCCACACAAATAAACAACATTTATTCCGTTCAACAGAACAAACATTTCCTATATCATGACATGCATGTCTTCAAAATTATATGACCAAGAGAAAAAGTAAAACTAATTAAAACTGCGGGCAGTGATGATCCGGGGACCATACCGCTCCATCCTGATTGGACGAGTGCATGCTAGAGTCGCTAATAACGACAGTCCAGATCCGATTGTTCAAAATTTCAACTCAATCGATCGAAAAATGAACGCAGGGATGCATTTTAAAGGTGCAGTGGCACTAACTGAGTTGCCACGAATATGGCCACGAAATTGCCAATATGGCCATCACAAAATATTTTCCTTAATCAATTGGCTCATAGCATAACCAATCTGCAAGTATTTCATCCGAAGATGTATCTCTGAGGAATTTTAATTAAATAAGTCATTTATAAATCAACGAGTTAATTTATTAAATGATTAATCAATAAATCAAAATTTTCCTTGACAGCCACATCACTTGGTCAGTGTCATGTCCAAATATCAGCTTCCTTACTCAAAAGGTGCCTGAGTTAATGTAATGTAATTACTGTAATAAGATTACTGCCATTACTGTAATGATTACTGTAATTACTGTAATTACCGGAACTGTAATTACTGTAATTACCTCAGGTAATTACCTCAGGTAATTACTGTAATGTAATTACTGTAATGTAATAAGAAATGTAATTAATTAAATAAGTACTTCATTAATCGCTAATAATTAAATAACTCGTGAATTCTTATCCGATTTACTTAACATTTGAGTGTCCCCAAAACGTTGGAGCAAAACGTTGCAACAACGAAAGTGAAACGTTGTAGCGACGTTGTGGAAACGTCAGCAAAACCCAACATTTGAATGTTCCCAAAACGTTGGAGCAAAACGTTGCAACAACGAAAGTGAAACGTTGTAGCGACGTTGTGGAAACGTTTTACAACAACATTATTTCAATGTTGCAGGAAAGTAATGTGAAAAACGTTGAAACAACGTTGTGGAAACGTCAGCAAAACCCAACATTTGAATGTTCCCAAAACGTCCCCAAAAATGTTCTCTCTCTGTCTGTCTCTCTTTCTGTCTGTCTGTGTCTCTCTCTCACTTTCTGTCTCTCTCTGTCTATCTCTCTCTGTCTGTCTCTCTGTCTCTCTCTATCTGTCTGAATATCATCTTTATCTCTGTCTGTCTCTATGTCTCTCTCTCTTTCTTTCTGTCTCTCTCTCTCTGTCTCTCTGTCTGTTTGTCTCTCTCTGTCTATCTCTCTCTCACTTTCTGTCTCTCTCTGTCTATCTCTCTCTGTCTGTCTGTCTGTCTCTCTCTATCTGTCTGAATATCATCTTTATCTCTGTCTGTCTCTATGTCTCTCTCTCTTTCTTTCTGTCTCTCTCTCTCTGTCTCTCTGTCTGTTTGTCTCTCTCTGTCTATCTCTCTCTCACTTTCTGTCTCTCTCTGTCTATCTCTCTCTGTCTGTCTGTCTGTCTCTCTCTATCTGTCTGAATATCATCTTTATCTCTGTCTGTCTCTATGTCTCTCTCTCTTTCTTTCTGTCTCTCTCTCTCTGTCTCTCTGTCTGTTTGTCTCTCTCTTTCTGTCTCTCTCTCTGTCTGTTTGTCTCTCTCTGTCTATCTCTCTCTGTCTGTCTCTCTCTCACTTTCTGTCTCTCTCTGTCTATCTCTCTGTCTGTCTGTCTGTCTCTCTCTATCTGTCTGAATATCATCTTTATCTCTGTCTGTCTCTATGTCTCTCTCTCTTTCTTTCTGTCTCTCTCTCTCTCTGTCTCTCTGTCTGTTTGTCTCTCTCTGTCTATCTCTCTCTGTCTGTCTCTCTCTCACTTTCTGTCTCTCTCTGTCTATCTCTCTCTGTCTGTCTGTCTGTCTCTCTCTATCTGTCTGAATATCATCTTTATCTCTGTCTGTCTCTATGTCTCTCTCTCTTTCTTTCTGTCTCTCTCTCTCTGTCTCTCTGTCTGTTTGTCTCTCTCTTTCTGTCTCTCTCTCTCTGTCTCTCTGTCTGTTTGTCTCTCTCTGTCTATCTCTCTCTGTCTGTCTCTCTCTCACTTTCTGTCTCTCTCTGTCTATCTCTCTCTGTCTATCTCTCTCTGTCTATCTGTCTGTCTCTCTCTATCTGTCTGAATATCATCTTTATCTCTGTCTGTCTCTATGTCTCTCTCTCTCTTTCTTTCTGTCTCTCTCTCTGTCTCTCTGTCTGTTTGTCTCTCTCTGTCTATCTCTCTCTCACTTTCTGTCTATCTCTGTCTATCTCTCTCTGTCTGTCTGTCTGTCTCTCTCTATCTGTCTGAATATCATCTTTATCTCTGTCTGTCTCTATGTCTCTCTCTCTTTCTTTCTGTCTCTCTCTCTCTCTGTCTCTCTCTGTCTATCTCTCTCTGTCTGTCTCTCTCTCACTTTCTGTCTCTCTCTCTCTGTCTCTCTGTCTGTTTGTCTCTCTCTATCTATCTCTCTCTGTCTCTCTCTCTATGTCTGTCTCTCTCTGTCTGTCTCTCTCTCTGTCTGTCTCTCTATCTATCTCTCTCTGTCTGTCTCTCTCTCACTTTCTGTCTCTCTCTGTCTATCTCTCTCTGTCTGTCTGTCTGTCTCTCTCTGTCTGTGGTTCTCTCTGTCTGTCTCTCTTTCTGTCTGTCTATGTCTCTCTCTCACTTTCTGTCTCTCTCTGTCTATCTCTCTCTGTCTGTCTCTCTGTCCCTCTCTATCTGTCTGAATATCATCTTTATCTCTGTCTGTCTCTATGTCTCTCTCTCTTTCTTTCTGTCTCTCTCTCTGTCTCTTTGTCTCTCTCTGTCTATCTCTCTCTCACTTTCTGTCTCTCTCTGTCTATCTCTCTCTCTGTCTGTCTGTCTCTCTCTCTGTCTGTCTCTCTCTCTGTCTATCCAAATATCATCTTTAAGCTAATGTCCTTTACTGGGACAAGCAATCTCATAGCGATTTTATATTATAATAAATAGTATGTCATTTCTCTTGAAGCAATCCAGCCCCAACTTTCTTTGGAAGTCTTTTGCTGTCTGTCTCTCTCTCTCTGTCTGCCTGTCTCTCTCTCTGTCTGTCTCTCTCTCTGTCTGTCTATGTCTCATAATCACCAAACAAGAACAGTACACATTTCCTGTAATTATCTCTCATAATCAGGATAAATTTGGAACAGCCCTTAAACTAACACCAAGCAGATCAATGTTTATATTTAGGTTGAGGTTTCACACAAACGCTTTGCTTCTCGCAAAGCGTCCGCCAATGGGAACTAGAGGGAGGGGAGGGAGAAGGAGCGGGAGCAAGAGACAGGTAGCCGAAATGGAAATGAGGGACAATGAGGGACAGTGAGGGAGTGCCGGTATGCAATTTTCATCCAATCGCCATCTTTCACAATAATTCTGGACCGGCATGAGATGGCGTTGTCTGTCATTAATTTATATTGTAATCAAACGAGTTTTAGACATGGCGGGAAAACTGAAAAAAAATTTATTTATTTATTTATTTAAAACGGGTGTACACGATTGTACACGTGTACGGACCTTACCGAACCTTACCGAACCGGCAAACAAATCGCCTCATGGTGCACTTCATGAGCCGATTTGCCTGCAGACCAGAGTAAGGCTCTTAACACCCAGCGTATACCGTACGCATCCTCGCAAGCACACGAATAATAGAATCATTTAAAACGTTCCATCCGTGACTTTTACCTCGGACGGTCGTGACAAAAATACGTTTACACTCCTTGGATTACCTATATTGCGGCAAGCCCCACACACACATCCTCCACCATGTTCAGAATTCGTATTTCATAATGGACCATCCCCAAGACGCCATGCTTACCTTGGCGACGTCCACTCGAAATCCAGCGGTGCCTCCAGATTGTCGTGGAAGTGTAGTGAGACTCAAGACTCCAATGATGTCACAGGTTTACAAAAGATCACAACTTTATTAACTGGTTGTTCACTTCATTCCAATACTAATGACTACCGTTAACTCAATGGACCAGATCACTCTTATCCGCATAGTCCCTTTTTCTCAGCCGATATTCCTCCGCAACGCCGTACTCGTTCATCCCATCGGGCAGGACTTCTGATGGCAAGTGGTCCTTGACTCCAAGTCTCTTCTGTTTATATGGGCAAGCTTCAGTTAATCCTCTGTGCGCTGAAATCGTAATCCCTTCTCCGCTGCTTCTAATCCGTTCTCCGCAAACGTTACTCGGTCGCCTCACTGGCACCAGCTCGCTCCCCTCCTGCTGCGAGTTCCATTTACCAAACAATAGGGGGGTGCTCCAGCCTGGGGCTGTGACCAGGTGGACAAGAGATTACCATGTTCGTGCACATTCCTGACACTCATTTACGAAATCGTCTATCTGCTTCGTTACTAGTCCCAATCAATGAGTTACATTTCCACAGTGGGATTGAGTTGATTTTTTTATAGGGGTTAGGGTTAGGGTATTGAAATCAAGAATGCTGTGTTTTTTCACACTCATTAATAACCATAGAATTAGGACCAACAACTTTTTTCAACATAATTAAAACACAAAATCAACCACACTGAAGAACCTGCCAATATCCCGAACTTATTGTGAGTAGTGCAAGAGATGGTGGTGAACAGCTGTTTTAAAGACCTGGAGGGTGGAGTGGGATTGAAGAGAGTGAGGGAGTTTGTTCCAGAGGCGGGAGAAAAAAGGAATGAAGGAGTGAAGGTGAGCAGAGAGTCTTGATTTAGGCAGTTTAACCATAAGAGGGTTGCAGGCAAATCTTGTGTGACCAGTAGGAATATTTGGGGGACAGATCCCAGAGAGAACTGGGGGAACAAGGCCGGAGAGAAGTCGGTAGAAGACAGAAAGACCACCAACCTGCCTGCGGTGAGTAAGTGAGAGGCCCTCGGAGTTAGCTTCAACGCGGGAGATTCCAATGATTCTGGGAGCTTTGGTTTCAACAGCTTGAAGCCGAGCTAGGTGTGAGGCAGGAGCACCAGCCCAGAGGGGGGGAACAGTATTCCATAGAGCTGCGGACGAAAGCCTTGTATGTGGTGAGGAGCTCAGGTATGCCAAGGAAGGACTTCGCACGACGGAGGATGCCCAGTCGGTGACTGGCTTTGGAGGCCAGATTTGAAATGTGGTTTTCCCAGGAAAGATCATGGCAGATAGTGAGACCCAAAAGCTTGAGTGACAGAACTTCTTGGAGAGGATTGTTGAGAAAGTGATTGTTTCAGAATCATTGGAATCTCCCACAATGACGCTATCTCCGAGAGCCTTTCACTTAATCACCGCAGGCAGGTTGGTGGTCTTTCCGTCTTCTACCGACTCCTCTCCGGCCTTGCTCCCCCAGCTCTCTCTGGGCTCTGTCCCCCAAATATTCCTACAGGTCGCACAAGATCTGCCTGCAACCCTCTTATGGTTAAACTGCCAAAATCAAGACTCTCTGCTCACCTTCACTCCTTCATTCCTCTTTTCTCCCGCCTCTGGAACAAACTCCCTCACTCTCTTCAATCCCACTCCTCCCTCCAGGTCTTTAAAACAGCTGTTCACCACCATCTCTTATCTTCCCCAATCCAAAACCTTGATCTTTTCTACCCCCGCTAATTTCACCCCAAATCCACTTTTTTGAGGTGACTTTTGACTTCTTTCCTGGAAGTCCTTGGTGTCCTTGCGTTTTATACCTATCCTGCCTCCCCCCAGGCCCTCTCCCTCCAAAAACATCTCCCGATGTCCCTGCTCTCAAATGTTGTGTTTGTGTGCTTCCTCCCCTTCTCTCCCCATCTTGTCGACCGCTCCCCTTTTTATATACTTTGTTTGCTTGTTTGTTTGATTTGTTTGTTTGATAAATGTTAGCTCTTTCACGAGCCTCGACTCTGTACACAAAAAAAAGAAGAAGAAAAAGTAGATGGGAGGGTTGTTCAGTCGGTCTTTTCGGAGAGACATAGTAAGAGTGTGAGATTTGTCAGGATTGAAAGACATGTTCCACTTGTTTGACCAGTCTGATTTTGTCCAGGTCTGCGGAGAGTGAGGAGGCTGCAGACTGCCGCTCCATTCCTCATCCCTCAGATCGGCAGAGAGTGGAGTCGTCATCAAAGAGATAGAGAGGATTTGCCAGAGAGTCGGAGAGATCATTGATGAAGACCAGAAAAAGCACAGGGCCCAGAACACTGCCTTGGGGAACTCCAGCCAGAACAGGAAGGGGAGATGAGAGAAATCAATTCAGGGCCACACGTTGTCTACGACCAGGGGCGCTGTAAGGGGGGGGGGGGGGGGGGGGGGGAAGTTAGGATGATTCCAAGGGCCGTGCACTGACAGGGGCCCTCAAAATTATTAGAACATTAGGTAAAAATTCTCAATATTAAATTATTAACCAGGCTTTGCAGTCTTGCAATGCTGTCCATTGAAAGTCAGTTGACTAGAAAGCTGGACTTCAAAGCCTTGATCAGTGACTTTGCTAACAACAAGGCTCGGCGCTGGTCTCTTGGTGTGTTCGGCTGAGCAAGGACCAGTGATAACTAAATGGCGTGGCTATGGATATTGGATCACCACACTTGGTATGTATACTTGTATGTACACTCTGCTGCTGATTTTATTATTTTGTTTGTTATATCATTCTATAGATGATAATGTTAATTTATTTTAATTGACGAGGTTAATGTATGTTGTAATTCTTACCATTAAAATTACATTTAGACTGTAAAAGATGGCCTTTAGCACATTTCTTGTGTGGGTATCAATCTTGCATGAAATAGTGAATTCCATACTGTATGCAGAAATATGAGCATTGGTTCAACCTCCTGGGAAAAATGTCGGGGGAAAAATGTGCGCGCGTGCTTCATAGGGGCCCATTGTGATATCATTTCATAGGGCCCAAAATCCCTGGCGGCGCCTCTGACTATGACTAGAGAGGAAGTCCGCAAGCCATGCATGGAGATTTCCATGGATACCATAGGAGGAGAGTTTGGTGAGCAGAGCTGGGTGCCAGACCGTATCGAAGGCACGTGATATGTCAAGGGAGACAGCTCTGATTTCCTGTTGGGCATTGAGGACCTCCATCCATTGTTGAGACAGCAGAAGCAACATGTCCATCCTCTCCCGATGATGCTGGATGCACAAGCCTCGGCAGGCACCAAATTAGTACTGGTGAGGCTCGGCCTGTTCGCCAACCGCCATGGCGGCTCCCTTTCGCTAAGAAAGAGGAGGCAGAGGAACAGGTGAACAAAATGGAAAGAGCCGGATTTATCGAGCCCTCAGCGAGTCCTTGGGTGTCACCCATTGTGCTGGTGAAAAAGAAGGATGGGACCACTCGGTTCTGTGTGGATTATCGCCAGCTCAATCACGTGACACTGAGAGACTCGTATCCTCTGCCAAGGCTTGATGACACCCTCAATGCCGTTTCAGGCTCAAAATGGTTTCCGACATTGGATTTAAAGAGTGGTTATTGGCAGGTGGAGATGGATAAAGAGGCGAGACAGAAAACAGCGTTCACCACAGGAAAGGGTCCCTGGCAGTTTGTAGTCATGCCTTTTGGATTGTGCAATGCCCCTGCCACGTTTGAGCGTCTGATGGAACGTGTTTTAATTGGCTTACCATGGCAGACTTGCCTTGTCTATCTGGATGACGTATTGGTCCACGCTCCCACATTTAAACAGGCTGCTAAAAAATTGTCAGAGGTATTTGAGAGATTAAGGGGTGCCGGGTTGAAATTGACTCCAAGCAAGTGTGAAATTTTCAGAAGAGAGGTGACTTACCTGGGTCACGTGATGAGTGAGAGCGGCGTGGCCACTGACCCTGAAATAGCCACCGCCCCCAAAATGTAAGGGAGGTCAGAGGATTTTTTGGCCTCTGCTCTTACTACACGAGATTTGTGGCAAATTCCACAGAAATTGCAAGACCCTTGCACAAATTGACAGAGAAAGGAGCCAAATTTATATGGTCAGAGAGCTGCATTGAGGCATTCAGTCACTTAAAACAACGTCTGGTGGAGGCCCCAGTTTTGGCATACCCGACGGATAATGGCAATTACATCCTGGACACAGATGCGAGCCAGGAAGGATTGGGAGCTGTGTTGTCACAAATACAACAGGGAGCCAAGAGGGTTATTGCGTATTACAGTCGGGCACTTTCGAGGCCCGAGCGAAATTATTGCGTTACCCGCAAAGAACTATTCGCCCGACTGTCTGCAGATGGACACTTTCACCCTTACCTTTATGGGAGGGAGTTTGTGATCTGAGTGGATCATGCCTCCTTGCAATGGCTTCTTCGGTTCAAAGAGCCAGAGGGACAAATTTCAAGGTGGCTTGAGAGGCTGCAGCAGTATAATTTCATTGTGCAACATCGGCCCGGCAAAGCACATGCCAATGCAGACGCTCTCTCGCGGCGCCCGTGTTGGGAGGCACAGTGTAAATTTTGTGATAGACAAGAAGTCAAGGATGCAATTGGGCAGGACCAAATTGATGCATGCCTATATGCAGCGAGAGTGACCAGGTCAACTTTGCCACAACCCCCACCTGAATTGGGCGATGTGAATTGGCGAGAGAGTCAAAGGGAGGATCCTGTTTTGGGACCACTTTTTCATTGGCTAGAGGAGGACAAAAGACCTTCTTGGGAGGAGATTGCTCCACATGGGGCCCAGGTAAAGGCCTATTGGGCACAGTGGCAGATGTTGGGGTTGAAAGATGGCTATTTGTTTCGAAAATGGGTGACACCAACGGGCGATGTAGCTTCCTGGTTGATAATTGTACCAAACAAATTGAAGGAAGTGGTTATGGGGCACGTACATGGGACTAGGATGATGGGACATTTGGGCGTGGCCAAAACTTTGTCCAAATTGCGGCAGAGGTTCTACTGGATGAATTCGGGCAGGGACATTCAAGATTGGGTGAGATCCTGTGACCTCTGCCACAGTAAGAAGGGACCCCCATGTATGCGCAAGGCCCTGCTCCAGGTGTACAACGTAGGAGCACCACTTTGGGTGGCAGTAGATGTGGTGGGGCCACTACCAGCCACCCGCCAAGGGAACCGGTACATTATGGTGGCAACGGACTACTTTACCAAGTGGCCAGAGGCCTACCCATTTCCCAACCAGGATGTCTGGCTGATAGCTCAGGTTCTAGTTGAGGGATTCTTCTCCCGATTTGGCATTCCCAGGGAGCTACACACCGACCAGGGCTGGAACTTTGAATCCACGCTCCTGCGGTCAGTGTGCGAGCTCCTCCAAATTCATGAGACCAGGACGACTCCTCTTAGGCCTCAATCAGATGGGATGGTGGAGAGGTTTAACCGAACATTGTTGACCCTATTGGCCCTCTTCACATCCGAACACCAGCAGGATTGGGACGAGCACCTCCCCTTTGTACTGATGGTATACCGGACCGCACAGCATACGACCACTCGGTGCACCCCCGCCATGTTTATGATTGGTAGGGAGACGCGAGTCCCCACAGATTTGTTGATGGGACCGTCACCAGAGGAACCGGGTGAAGCATCTGTGGAAAGCTTTGCAACCAATTTGAAAACGAGCATAGAAAAGGCTCACGAGTTTGCGAAGAAGCAAATTGGCTTGGCTGCCTCGCATATGAAAACGCGGTATGACGGTTGGGCCCACTCACCTCGGTTCCTTCCCGGAGACCTTATTTGGCTCTTCTGGCCCCGGAGGAGGAAGGGTGTGTGTCCAAAACTCACCTCACCCTGGAAGGGCCCCAGGGTAGTGCAGGCCCGGGGTGGTGCTTCGGCAGGTGACCGATGTGATATTCAAAATTCAGGTGGGCCCGCATGCCCTTCCACAGAGAGTTCACGGGGATGGATTGAGCCCCTACCTGGGCCGAGAGGCTCCAGGGTGAATTGGAAGGGTGGGGGGAAATTAGGTGTGGTGGATGGTACTCTTGAACCCGACCAACCTGCAACTACTTGCACTTGAGGTAAGTGCTTTGATGTGTGCTGTCCCAGGCTTCAGGACTTGCTATGTAAGTTGGGACATGTAATTTGGAGTAGGGGGCGGGTGAGAGTGATGGCTTGGCCGGTGAGGGGATGGAATGTGAGCCACACAGTGTCTAGTGGGTGGCGTTTGTTTATGTAGAAGTTTTGTGTTTTTGTGTGGTCGTGAGGGTGGAAATTGTATTGTGATTATTGTGATGTGTTTGGAATTGCAAAGTGGTTTAAAATGTGAATGGGGATTTCACATAATGGCAGGTATGGAAGAGTTCCTAATCCTTATATGATAAAGGAAGACTTTTGTTCCTTGTTCAGTTTATTAAAACTCTAAAAGGGTAGGGCATAAACGAACTGATTCAAGATAATTACTATACTAAGAAACGAACTGAACTTTAACAACACATCTTTTCCTGCCGGTCGTGGCACTCCAAGCTCCTCCAAAGCAGATCTTCCTCCGTTCCCCCTGGGTCAGCGCAGCTCCTCGAAGTCCCTTTTCTTATATCATAAATGCTTAGTTCCTTATAAGGGCATGGAATTCAAGACTCCGCACGGCTCAGACAATGAGACACTCTGGTTTATATCTTGGAGAATTCTAAGAGCCATTTTAGACAGTTATTATCTGTTAAAATGATAAAACACCTTTATCTGTTCCCCACAGGTCATTCCCTTTCTGACCCATCCGAAACAGGAATGTTCCTCTCCAAGTTTCATGAAAAACACATTTTAAGAACAAGGAGAATATAAATAATGATATGCCTCCACACAGGCCATGGCAACATCCTTTTGGTACCATTTTTTCATTGAACTATGTGGTGCAGAATTGAATGGCAGCGGGGGAGGAAATGTTTTTGTGGATTTTGTGGGTGGGGAAGGTGTGTGTGTCTGCAGGTACGGATCAAGCTCTGGAGGAGCAATGACTGCGGCTCCCCTCTACAGTGATTACCCCAGGCAGACAACGGTGTCTGGAAATTGGAGCCCGTCAGTGGTGGGTCTGTTTGGGCACCCTGGGGTGAGAGACTCCTGGCGACCCGTGAGGCTGCGAGGAAGCATGAGGCGACGGAGCCTGGTGTGTGCAGACCCCCACCGGCGGGATGACAGCGTAAGGAGATGTTTGGCTGTCATGGGGCCAAGAGGTAAAGGAAGGGGGGGGAGGGGGGAGGTGAAGAAGTTGTAAGTCAAGTGACTTGTTTTTTGGACTGCGGGCACCACAGCCTGAAGCGCCCCCACCATCTAACCCCATCATCTTACCCCACCATCTTACATACTACAAGAGGGGGGTGGGGGGTGTGTGTGTGTGTGTGTGTGTGTGTGTGTGTGTGTGTGTGTGTGTGTGTGTGTGTGTGTGTGTGTGTGTGAGTGTGTGTCACCATCATTCTCAGGGATAGGTGAACGGATCATATCTCCGTCAAACTTTCAGAGGTTCACACCCTTGGTATTCTGGAAGCAGGAATACCACAGCAGGATGTTCCAAGACATTTCAAATACCGCAGGAACACCATTGAATTATAAAAGTATTTACCATTATTAGCTTGTTTTGACAATTGGAACGAGTGATAACTGGCACATGGCGCCTCCCAGGATGGGAAAACTCGTATGTGGCCAAAACTCCTTTTTATGCCTCCGCCGACTTATTATGTTTTCAGGTTGTCCGTCCGTCTGTCCGTCCATCTGAGATAGGGTTTTGTTGCCGTGATAACTTGAGAACGGCTAAAGGGATCTTATTCAAACTTGGTACAGGTATGTATGATGATGTAACGATTAACTGATTAGATTTTCATGTCAAAGGTCAAATCTGTAATAGGTCTACAACTCGAGAACGGCTGAAGTGATCGAATTCAAACTTGGTACAGGTATGTATTATGATGTAAAGATTAACTGATAAGATTTTGGGTTCAAGAGGTCAAAGGTCAAAGTCTGTAATAGGTCTATAACTCGAGAATGGCTGAAGTGATCTAATTCAAACTTGGTATAGGTATGTATTATGATGTAAAGATTAACTGATTAGATTTTGGGGGTCCCGAGATAAAAGGCCAAACGTCAGAGGTCATGTCAGGTAAAAATGTGAGAACTTGAGAACAGCTGAAGAGATTTAAATTAAAACTTGGTGCAGGTATGTGTGGAAGTGCAATTAATTATTTGCATACTTAATTTGTGAACCGAGTGACTTTCTTGAGCCTCAACTACTTGCTGCATTACTTTAATTATAAATTGCTTGGTTAAAGGGGGTTAACTTGGTTAACCGTGGGCACATTCTGGACCTTGTCTGCTCTACTGGATTAATTTTGCACCATCTCTCTGGCTCCGACCTCACCCTCTCTGACCACTTAGCCATCACTATGACCATCAACATCCCCACCCCAGCACCAAGGCATTATCGCACTATCAACTTCCGTAAGCTAAACGCTCTTTCACCTCCCTCATTCTCATCCACCCTCTCTGAAAAAATGTCCACTTCTCCCTTCGTTGACCTCCACACCCCTTCTGACCTCACTGACTACTACAACCACACTCTCTCCTCCTGCCTTGACCAGCTTGCGCCTATGAAAACCAAAACAGTTTCTTTCACCCATTCTGCTCCCTGGTTTACCCCTGAACTCCGCCTGATGAAAACTCGTGCTCGCCAACTTGAAAGACTCCGCAATAAAACAGGTCTCACAATTCACTCCCAAGCCTACAAGGACCACCTACAACACTACAAAGATGCCCTCTCCCGCGCCCGCTCCGCCTACTACTCTCAAATTATCCACTCTGGCTCCGGAAACCCAAAAGCACTCTTCTCTACAATAAACAAACTCCTCAGCCCCCTGGACACCACCACCCAGTCATTCACAGTAGACAACTGCATCTCCTTCCTTTCATTCTTCCAATGCAAAATTGACAACATCTACAACAGCTTCACCACCACCGCACCCGCTCCCCCTCAAACCACCTGCCCCCCCATTATCCTGCCAACCCCTGTCTCAATTCTCCCCAATCTCCCCTACTGACCTCTCTGAACTCCTCATAGGAATGAAAACTGCCACCTGCACTCTTGACCCCATCCCCTTCAGCTTTGTCAGGCCTCCCTTCCTGCTCTCTCTCCACTTATCACTGCAACAATAAACTCCTCCCTGTCTACAGGCATCGTCCCACCATCCCTCAAAATTGCTGCTATTACCCCCATTCTGAAAAAACCTGGACTCAACCCTGACACCCAAAATAACTTCAGACCCATCTCCAACCTACCCTTTCTGTCAAAAGTTTTGGAACGCGCTGTGGCCACTCAACTCAAACATCACCTCTCTGCCAATAACCTGTATGAAACATTCCAATCTGGATTCCGCTCCAACCACAGTACTGAAACTGCTCTCCTCAAAATCACCAACGACCTTCTCCTCTCCTCTGATGCTGGCAACCTCAACATTCTCATCCTCCTCGACCTCAGCGCCGCCTTTGACACCATCAATCACACCATCCTCCTCACCCGTCTTGAAACCACCTTTAACATTACCGGCACTGCCCTCTCTTGGATCAAATCATACCTCTCTGACAGACGCCAGTTCATCTCCATCAATAACTGCAAATCCCCCACTGCTCCCCTTCCCCAAGGTGTCCCCCAAGGTTCAGTTCTTGGCCCCCTCCTCCTCATCCTGTACCTGTCCCCCCTTGGTCACTTAATCCGCCGTCATGGTCTCCAATTCCACTGCTTCGCCGATGACATCCAGCTTTTCATCTCCACCAAGTCCATCTCCACCGCCACCCACTCTATCCTGACAAACTGCATCACTGAAATAAAATCCTGGCTTCAAATCAACTTCCTCAAACTTAACTATGATAAATCTGAAATAATCATCATTGGCCCAAAAACGCTCACCAAATCCACCCATAACTTTGCCCTCAACATCGATGGTTTCCCAGTATCCACCTCCCCTCACATCCGGAATCTTGGCATCATCTTTGACCAAACCCTCTCCTTCGACAAATACACTAAACAGATCTCAAAGACAGCCTTCTTTCACCTGAAAAACATCGCCCGTCTCCGTCCATCCCTCTCCTCCACGGCTGCAGAAACCCTCATCCACGCCTTCATCACCTCCCGTCTGGACTACTGCAACAGCCTCCTCTATGGTTCACCCTCAATAATCACCAATAAACTCCAATACATTCAGAACTCCGCTGCCCGTCTACTCACCCATTCCCGGACCCGTGACCACATCACCCCCGTCCTTTACAAGCTTCACTGGCTCCCCATCCCCCAGAGAATCCAGTACAAAATCCACCTCTTGACCTACAAAGCCCTCCATAACCTGGCCCCATCCTACCTGGCTGACCTCCTCTCCAGACACACTCCCACCCGCAACCTCCGCTCTGCTGGTACCAACCTCCTGACCCCCCCCCCCCCCCCCACCAATCCAGACCAAATTCAGATCCTGGGGGGACAGGGCCTTCTCCATCGCTGCTCCCACCCTCTGGAACTCACTACCTCACACCATCAGAGACTCCTCCTCACTCACCACATTCAAAACATCACTCAAGACCCACCTGTTCAACACTGCATTCAACATCTAACCCACAGCATTTAACCCCCGACTATCTCTTCTCCTTCTCCTTCCTTTTGCTTTGATTATTTACCTATTGATTTTTGTCTTTTTGCACTTGTTTTTTGTACTCTGTCAAAGCGTCTTTGGGCTTCTTGAAAAGCGCTATATAAAATAAATGTATTATTATTATTATTATTATTATTAAAGCTTCATATATATATTGTTGCGGATCTCGGCCGTCGGCTCTCCCCTTAACAAGGGGGGGTTAATCCCCTTGTCTTTTTATCTGGCCGACCCGAGTCCTGGAAGTTATACGCTCCTTCCGTTCGGTATTAGGTAGGGTTATTGGTCAATTTAGTCCCAAATACCTAATTACGAACACCGACCGCGAAGCAGGGAAATAACTCCCGCCCGAACCACGGCGTTAGTGGACACGCCGAGCGAAGCGAGCCACGATTCGGGCCGTTAACAATGACTAGACCCGATTATAGCGGTTGCGATTGTGCCACTTTTACCAAATGAGAGAAAAGACGGATGCGACTGGACAAGAGGAAACCAGAAAATAGGAAGAACAAAGATCGGTTTATTAATTATGTACAAGAAGGAGAAGAGGAAACGAAAGGAATATACAGGATAGGAAGAGGAAGAAGCAGTTACACAGGGCAGCCTTAGACAGTCTTATTCTTAGTACCCAGGACAAACATACACACTCACACGGGGATTGTAGATGGTAGGGTGGAACTGGTAGAGGGTCAGGCGATGGCGTCCACCTCGTCCGGTCCCCGACTCGTACCGTGCAGCAGATGGAAAACGGCAGCAGCTCTCCATGTGTAGTGGAACGCGACCGGACAAGTTATATAACGGGGGGAAGCTGGTGTCCTATGGCGTATGTAATAAATGCACACTCGTGCCAAACGCCCCCTCTCTCCACGGTCCTTTCGCACAGCGCGTTTCCAACCAGTCCTTTACAACGCCAATCATACGAGGCCATCTTGGACAGTTCTCTCATCAAACGCGCCATATATCTCTTCACAAAGGTGCGCTCTCCCGATAAGTCCTGTTTAACAACACGCGTTTCCCAGCAAGTCCTTTACAATGCCAATCGTATGACGCAGTTCTCCAAGTCCTTTTGCAACGCGCATTTCCCAGCAAGTCCGGTTTCAATAGCGCTCTCCCAATTAGTTCTTTCCAACAAGCACGCCTCCAACAAGTCCCTTCAAATCAAGCGCGCAGTATATCTCATAAAGTCCTTGCAATCACGACAGTCCCACACGCAGTCCTCTTGGTAAATGTGCTCACTGGAAAGTCCTCTGCGCAGTCCTATAAAAGGGCTTTGCGCTCGCTTTTATAACTCGACCAAGCGATCACTCCGCGGGCCCCAAAGCCACGCCTGTCGGTAATGTCACTTCAGTCCTGGTTGGCTGGTTAAGGCTTACCGGCCCCGCCTTTGACGGCTGGATGATGTGGCCACACCTTCTTTCTGGCGTTCCGCCCCCTTTCTCGGGCCTAACCTCGTGGCTTATGGCGGCGTTTGAGCAAGCTCCAGCTCAAGGCGCGTAACAAATTGAGAGGGCCATGGGCAGACTGGAAGGGCGCGTAATGGCGTCGCTTGGAGAGGGAGGCTTTCAAAATGAACGGAATGGGCCTACTTCTTATTTGATTGACACAACGCAGATTCAACTATTGGAAACACGGCCTTATCTAATACACATACTAATGAAATAACTGAAGTCCTATGGTGGCCTACGTGTTGCTTGTGGCCTAGCTATGGGGTGTAACTTTTTACCTTTTAATAATGTCATATTTACACAAGTGTGGGTTCTAAAACCGCAACAATACCAACTTATTTTTATATATATTCAACAATACAAAATCCACATATATATATATTTTTTTTTTTCGCGTGACTCCCCCTTGGTTAAGACCGGGAAATAACGGATAGCCAAAGCCAGCTTTAACTCCAAAGGCGTTCAGTTCCAATAGTGGATTTCCCTATACAAGCGCGGGAGGAAGAAAGAAGAAGAAGAAGGAGAAGCTGGAAGCTTTTACCTGACGCGATCCATCGAGCAGTCTTCAATCCTGCAAAACGTAACTCAAACGAAAACCGGATTTACATGGTACAAAAATAACAGGTTTATTGAACAGTACCCGAGAACAATGAAACCGCGACGCTCAAATAAATGTCCTAAATTGGGAGGTCCCCACACCAGACTTATATACACACAAGGGAAGAGTATATGAAAATTAAGTCTCCTGTGTGTGTGTGTGTGTGTGTGTGTGTGTGTGTGTGTGTGTGTGTGTGTGTGTGTGTGTGGGCTTAGCTCAACCACTCGGGTCTCGTCGGGGATGGCGTCGGCCCTGTGTGTGCAGTCTGGACGCGGCTCCATGCGCGCCAAAACACCTGGGTGTCAAGAAGGCCTCGACTCGCCCTTGTTCGCTCGGCCCCGATCAAGGCCTCCCATGCGAAGCGAATGAGTGTGCAGCCCGCTTGCCCCACTGTGCAATGTTCTCACGAATTCAGCACGGAACTGTGACGCACCCAACGTCCGTATCAGAAGGGAGAGAGGGTCGAGGGTGAAGGAAGGCTTGAGGGCAAGAGGTCGGAGTAGAGGAATCATGAGGGCAGCAGCGAATGAGGAGCAGGCACAGAGGGATCCAAAAACGAGAGGGCAAAATGCCGACCAGCCATGGTTTTTACGTCCTGTCTCTTGACGTCATCGGTCCTCCCTTCCAATCAGTCCGCCGCCTCTCGATCTCTAGAATTTTTCCTTCCCACGTCAGTCCTTCACCATTGGCCAAGTGCTTCGCACTCTCCTCATCATGCCATCGGTTGGTGGCCAATCAGTCCATCGCTTCCTTCTACCAATCAACGGGTCGCTCCTTGCTCTACCCCTGGCCAATCACAAGTCCTTCCTTACTCTGGCCTTTCATTGGGGTGATCTCCCCATCAAACCTCCTCGACCAATCTGTTGCAAGGTGGGCATGGCCTCAGCCTGCCTGAGTAATGTTTTATCACCATGTTGGCGCAATGCGTGGGCACTTCCTGCCTGCACTTCCGGTGAGTTTTATTGTGGGGAGAATTTAATTAGTATGTGTGGTGCTATTGAGCCTGCCTAGTGTCTATTGATGTTGTGCCATACGGGACAATGGATAAATCACAAGGTCTCACACACAGGGGAATTAGAATAATCCCTACGATAATTAGCACAAGGCCATCCTCGTATGACCACAAATATACAAGCTTAAACCGACATCTGGGCTAAACAGGTCCTCTACTTATGTACATTGAAATGGTTCTGCTTCTTCACGACAGTCGGAGCATGATACCTACACAGATATACCTGATCTATATATCACTCTACCCCAAAATTCATAACACAGCCCCCCCCCTCCCTGGAACCGTAGCCCCTGCAAGGTTCACTGCAAGCGCTACCATTCCATTCTTAACACTTACTGTCTCACACTTAATTAGCCTATGAAATAAATCAGGAGGGCTGTGGGAAGTGAGCCGAAGCTATCTACCTATTCTCCTTAACATGCTACCCCCTTAAACAACCATCACGTTTCAAAATTATTATTCCTCGTTCCTGCGGAGGGAGGAAACAAACAACACGGAAACCTAACTTAACCACAAACCTTAACCTTATGCAAAACTTCCAAAAGTTCCTATAAACATTTATACAACCCCTTCCTACAGACCGCGTCCCCCAGTGGATGCCACAAGACTCAATGTTACCTGCGGGGTCATCCCAATGCACCCCAAATTTCCACAGGCCCTGTCCTGGTGTTACAGGTGTGTGACATGGCTGGGTAGATTTCGCCCACATTCATTCAACACAAACCCATAACCACTCATACACATTCCAAAAATCATTAAGACACAAAACTCATTGCAAACACGTGTTTCACCCCCCCCTCCCCCGCCCCCGCAGGACCATGACATAGATGTCATACACATGTGTGTACGTTTCTACTAGGCAGCGGGGAGACAGACAGACAGACAGACAGACACACAAACACACAAACACACACACACACACCCCTCTTATAGTATGTATAGATTTACCAAAAAGACAGTTTGAATCATCAATGTCAACATCTGAACAACTCAGGGTGGACAGTTTGAATCAAACTTGATCATTGATCTCTGATCTCACCTGGACATTCAGAAGCTCCGAACGTCAGCATAGCACCCACAATATGATGGAGCCGTCGAGCGTTACAATCGTTCCATGAAAGACGAACTGACCGAAGCCTGGTTTCACAGAGGAATGGAAGAGGATGAACATCTCCACTAGGTTGAGGTGACCTACAACACGACGACTCATGCCAGCACAGGCTTCACTTCCTTCTGTCTGGCACGTGGATATGAAGCCAATGTACCTCTCCAGTCTCCATGTTCCTCTTAAGAACACTCAGCCGGGGACCTGGTACACCTCCAGACATCTCCAAGACCTGGGACACCAGCCGAGTATGCGGCCTTGCTCAAATACAAATTACAAAAGGCTTTTCAGGAAGTTTCTAGATCCACCGAGAGAGGAAAACAACAGCAAAAGTTGTACGATAACAAACGCCTCAAGTATATTCCTTACATTGTGGGGAATGCATTGGAGTAATCAGAAGGAACCAGAAGAAGTAGAGAGCAAAGATGGAGTCATCTTAAAGAACCAGAAGAAATATAGAGCAATGATGGAGTGATCAGGAGGAACAAGAAGAAGTAGCGAACAAAGATGGAGTCATCAGGAGGAACCAGAAGAAGTAGAGAGCAAAGATGGAGTCATCAGGAGGAACCAGAAAAAGTAGAGAGCAAAGATGGAGTCATCAGGAGGAATCTGGATAAAATTTGGGTTTCAGCTGCGACTCCTCAACCCTCAAACCCATCCAGGCATGGCCAAGTGAACCTTCCAGAAAAATTTCTGGAAGAATTCACTTCTCCCAACACAGATAAAGAAAGAGAGAAATAAAGAAGAAGAAAGAATTGGAATGAACAGAGAGAAATATGAAAAAGTAGAAAGAAATATGAAAGGAACAAAGATGTTGGAAAGAACCCAGATAGATAGATTGACATAAAAATAGCTGCGGTTTGAATTCAGTGACCAGATATGCAAATCCTCTTCAAATTTCAAGTTGATCGAATGAAAATTGAGGATTTTAGAAATTCGGCCTATGTTGACCTTTTAGCCCATGTTGACCTCAGAAATACTTGGTGGTTGAATTCATTGACCAGATATGCAAATCCACTTAAAATTTCAAGTCAATCAGATGAAAATTGAGGATTTTAGCAAGTTGACAAAGTTAGTGACCTTTGGCCTATGTTGACCTATTGACCTTTTGACCCCCAAAACAATAGACTTCTTGCTTATGACCAAATTTACTACCATTTGGTGACGTTTCGTGAAGATTGGTTGAAAATTGTGACCTGTAGGTGACTGACATAGACATACAGACATAAATACAGACACAGACGGACAGAATAACGCACAAGACCAACCAATATACACTACTCACAATAAGTTAGGGATATTGTGGGAGTGAGTTGATTTTTTTTATAGGGGTTAGGGTTCGGGTATAGAAATCAAGAATGCTGTTTTTTCACACTCATTAATAACCAAAGAATTAGGACCAACAACTTTTTTCAACATAATTAATACACAAAATCAACCACGCCGAAGAACCTGCCAATATCCCTAGACCCTAACTTATTGTGAGTAGTGTACTTGAAAAATCTTCGATATTGCCATTAACTAACGAACAGACAGGGGTGAGAACATAACTTCTGTCCACCTTCAGTGGTGGAGGTAACAACTGTAACGCCAACAACCCTCTTCTGGTGAAATTGCCAAAATCAAGACTCTCTACTCACCTTCACTCTTTCATTCCTCTTTTCTCCCGTCTCTGGAACAATCTCCCACACTCCCTTCAATCCTTCCTCCTCCTTGCAAGGTTTTAGTCCTCCTTCCCCCTTTCATTCAGGGCTCCGTCTTTGGCCACGCCTTCCTGCACATCTAAATGGCTTCCTTTAACATCACAAAGGTTTGACATCCTGACTACTCAACGCATATTTGGTCTTTATTACTACACAATGGGAAAGGGCTAATCTTTACATTCAATAAGAAATAACTAACTACTGCAGGCTACATGTTTAGACCATGGGCCGAGCCCCAAAATTCCTACTTTCCCTGATCTGCAAGAGAGAAGTACTTAATTTGACCTTTAATGATCCTAGAGTATATTTATAAGTATGTCTATTAATGTTCCCATCTTCAAAACATTCGTGTATTTGACAGAAATCTGAAGACAGGGACGATCAAATTACTCTTGCTGCCGACGATCTCAGGGAAGTGATGACGTCAGCTTAGTTCTTAATTGGCCAATCATAGTGCTTTTAACAGGGGCTCCACCAAAACAAGCCAATCACAGTCATCGTACAGTGGGTGACGTTGTAACGCAATGTAACAAAGAGCGAGTAAATCTACGCGTAGTACGACGCGACATGGAGTGCTGCATGCATTTGGTGGACCAATCTGCAGACAAACTTATTAGTTTTTCGGATGTTAGCTGGAGAACATCACAATTATTGTTGGACATGGTATTGAGAGTCATTCTATTCGAATGCATGGCAATAGTGTGGAAGTTTTACCAATCCCAAGTCCATTCTCAACACAAGAAGCCGATACGAGACATGTACTTCACTATTCGTATGCTGCAGGTAACAGTGATGACATCATCAGTGCAGACACTGATGTCTTGGTACTATGTGTGGCATTTTGCTAGAACATATATGCAGAGGTCTACTTCCATACAGGCAGAGGAAGTAATACACGCACGAGGTCTACTTCCATACAGGCAGAGGAAGTAATACACGCACGAGGTCTACTTCCATACAGGCAGAGGAAGTAATACACGCATAAGGTCTACTTCCATTCCATACAGGCAGAGGAAGTAATACACGCACGAGGTCTACTTCCATACAGGCAGAGGAAGTAATACACGCACGAGGTCTACTTCCATTCCATACAGGCAGAGGAAGTAACACACGTACAATTTCTGTCCGTCGCATATTTGACCATTTCGGGAAAGAGGTTTGTTCTGCGTTGATAGGATTTCATTGTTTTACTGGATGCGACACCGTGAGTGCTTTGTATGGTAACGGTAAACTAAAATCTGCAAAGATCTTGACATCAAGTGAAGACCACTGCTCCACGTTTGAAAAGCTTGGCATGACGTTTACAGTCCCACCATCCTTCCATAAAGACATTGAAACATACACCTGTGAACTCTATGGGCAGAAGGGCTGTCGCCATGTAAATGAAACAAGATGCAGAATGTTCAAGACTGGGAGCTGTGGAGAGAAAAGATTGCTCCAAACAGAGATGATCTGCTCAAGCACATGTTGTGAGCAAACTACCAAGCTGCCATTCACAAGATGTGCCTGATCAGCAAACCAGAAACACCATCACCAAAGAACAATGGCTGGAAGATTGACGATGGTTTGCTCACCATAGACTGGATGGGTCTTCCTCCAGCACCATCAAGTGTAATGGAACTTGCCCACTGCTCTTGCAAGAAGACACAATGTACTCAAGGGCGGTGCTCGTGTTTGCTCCACAAGCTTCCATGTACTGATTTGTGCTCATGTAAAAAAAAACAAAAAAAAAAAACACCTTTAGAGGCCATTTTTCCCCGCAAAGCGGGGGTTGGCCTTTTTCGGGGACCGTGGTTGTTGTTGTTTTTTGGTCCCCTTTTTGAAGCAATGTTTTACGGCCGGATGCCCTTCCTGCCGCCAACCCTTTTTGCCGCCTTTTACGACAAGCAGGGAATTACCAGTGAACTGGTACTCAATTTTTGCCGACCTCGGAAGGATGACAGGCTGAGTCAACCCCCCCTGGCGTTAATTCAGCGATCGACCGGGATTACGAACCCAGGATCCCAGGATCCCAAGCTGGCACCCTAGCCGCTAGCCCAACACCAGGCTGTGCTCATTAGTCCATGGGCCAGGGCAGATGTCGGTACCACGTGGGGGCACAAAGGCTCACTATATTTTTTGGAAAGAACATTGGCTGGGGCATATATTTTGATATGATATCCATTCCAAATTGGTAGCTTCATAGTATTTTGGAGGGAAAATGTGTATTTTGGGGGCAAAATCCAGTTTTTCGAAAAAAAAAACCAGAAAAAAAAACTTGTGACAGGAAATTACTTTTGAAAGTTGAAATTAATAACTATCAACAGTGTTGATTTTTTCAGGTTGTTTACATTACGGTTTTTCTCTGGTTGCCATGGAAACGGCCGTTTTGGGGCAAAAAAGGTGTTTTTTACACTATGTTCTAAAAAATTCATATCTCCGTAACAATTCAATATATTTGAATAGTTTCAGCTGAAATTAATTCCTTAGACCCCAAGGTAGTTTTTTAGTAACATATAAGCACAAGATCACATGTCAAAATAGGGAATTTTTGTGGTAGGAGAATATCATTTTTTTGGGAATTTTCAAAAAAATCCCAAAAATAATGAAAAAATGAAAAATCAATACATTCATAGTTTTTACACACATTGATCAATACATGTATATCATCACAAAACAAAGAAGATATGCATTCTAGACATCCAAATCATGTCCTTATTGCTATGGAAATATTTGTTTTGCATAATGCGACATTTCTTGCAATACATCAGTTAAGGATAAGTTATCACCGTTATTGCAGTCTGCTTATTTCCCAGCTATTTTACATGCTAGAATACAATTGATCTGGAACCAATGGTCTAACTAGCCATTGTTGCATCATTTGAAAGTCCCCAGAGTTACATATACCACTTTAAGAGACTGGTTGCCAGTAACAGAATGGGTGAAATCTTAATGTAATATATGTTGACAACATTCATCACTTCTCAATTGCAAATGTGCTAAAATGTCTCATTTTGCTAAGAAAAACATCAACTTGACTGATACATGTTAATAGTTAGTTCAAGTGTGTTAAATTGCCAAAATTCACATGGTCACAGTTTGACTGTGGTTTACATTTAAGAATCACTGTCATCATCACGATCCTCACTATATACATCTGTTTGCGTGTCGTCCACAGTTTCCTCGAACTGGTTGTCACATTTTTGGTTTTTGCACATTTGGGTACATTTCAAGCCATTCGTAATGCATGGGCAATTCGATGCATCACATAAACGAACACAATTACAGTTCATCAGTTCCAAGACTGCTGATGGTGCTGGCAGACCAGTCATCCATAGAATCTCTAGGCCCCCATTGTCACCTATGGTCCAGCCGCAATCGCTAGGTCGAGGAACTTCGGGTATACACTGGAGCGAGCAACGCCATATGCCAGCTTGGTAGTTTGCCCGTTGAGCATGCTGGAATAGGCAAGCCTTGCATGGAGGTAACTGTTCGGATTCCGTGTTGCCCCTCTTTGCACAGAAGAGCTGATAACGACACTCATTCACGTCTGTCAATCCAGTTGATACATACAGATTGCATGTGAAGGCTTCAAGTTTCTGCATAAGTCCCTCGGATACCTGCCAAGACTGACCTAACTCGTTGAAGCACTCTCGGTAGGCTACCACTGACTTAGTTAGTTTTAATCCACGAAGTTTTCCTTTGTCAGCAAAAGCACTGAATCGCAGCCTGTAAAGGCATGCAAACCTATCAGAGCTGTGCACAACTCCTCACCAAGGCTGCTTGCAACTTTGCCTATGTCAATGTATGTTCGACGGGTTTTTGTGCTAATTCTCTGATACAATATTGGGCAACGAATACTGTAGAAGAAGGCAATGCTGATCACAAGAATGTCTGTGTCTTCAGCAGTTATGATGACGGCTTTATATCCATTCATTGCTGCATTTGCGGCATGCAGGAGGACTCGCGTGTCTGCTTCCTCTTGTGTACACAACATCGTATTGTCTTCTTCCCATTTGTTTATTGTCAGCTTATAGCAATGTTCCTCACATGTTACATAAAGAACCTTGGTGCCCAATCTGCCCCTGTGCTCTGGTCTCCTCCATTCTTCAATAATGAACTTGTTCAGGCAAGATTTGTTCTGAGGAGTCTGCAAGAATTTTCTCCACTGTTTAATCTTGTGTCCTCTGGTTATATTCTTGAACTGCAGGCCCTCTTCCGCCCCACGGCTAGATCTTTCAGCATTCTTTATCGACTCATCACGGTAGACATCAAACACTGTCGTGAAAATCAACCACAGACACGACTTGTCCCTTGGGTAGGTTTAATATCATTTAGATCTGTGGTAACATCCTGTAAAAAAAATTCATGCAATAGACATCAGAATCGGAGTATTATATGGGCAATGTCCGATATCAATAGGCAAAGCAAAACAAGTGCAGCATATAGGGGCGTACATACATACCATAGCCTGGTGTTGGCTTAGCGGTTAGGGTGCCGGCTTGGGATCCTAGGATCCTGAAGTTCGAATCCCGGTCGATCGCTGAATTAACGCCAGGGGGGTTGACTCAGCCTGTCATCCTTCCGAGGTCGGCTAATTGAGTACCAGCTTGCGGGGATGAATGATCACGGTGTGCACCCCGGTTTAGAATAGGTACACAGTATCCCTGCACATCGTAAGAGGCGACTAAGGGTTGGTGTCAGGAAGGGCATCCGGCCATAAAAACATTGCCTCAAACAGGGAACCATGATTGTCATGGGGCCCGCAAGGCCAAGCCCCGCTCTAGCGGGGAAAATGGCCTTAAAAAACGACCATTCATACCATTCAAACTACAGGACTATATGTCACAGTAAGTGTCGCTGGAGTGTCCTTGCGCCGCGGTTGCCCCGGGTCTTATAGACGCCCCTTTAGTGGGATAAGCAAGCACTCCTGGGTTCACCTTCAGTATAATTTCATTACATTCTCCCAGCCGTTAAAACTATACTGCCGCTAGGCAGGTCGCAAGCAAGCGTCAGCAATAATCAAATGCGGTACGTCAATCTACGTCAGTCGGTCCACCCGTAGCGGTCGGGGCGGCGAACTACCCTGCCAGTACGGCGTCCCCAAGCGCGGAGTCCCCCGCGTCGGAACCCGTAGGGCTTCACGTTCAGGCTCAAAAATGGCCGCATTGTTCGGATCAATGTAGGCTTTATTCTCAGAGCCTGGGAAATCAGTAACATCCTCTTTACCACTTTGGCGTTCGATATTTTCGTTTGCTGTAAACGTTTTGCCCTCTTTTGCAGAGACGGTGTCTCTGCCCAAGACAGCCTTCTTTATCGCACCATCGGGGCTATTTGTTAGTGGTGCTTTCCGTTTTTTGGTCAGTATGACAAGTTCTTCATTCATGGGTTCGCCAGCAGTACTAGCATCACCAAGTGCCATCTCACTGGGTTTGGGTAGCACCGGGGCGTCGGGAAGCACGGTCGGGGCGTCGGGAAGCACAGTCGTGGCGTCGGGAAGCACAGTCGGGGCTTCGGGAAGCACGGTTGGGGCTTCGGGTAGCACGGTCGAGGCGTGAGGAAGCACGGTCGAGGCGTGAGGAAGCACGGTCGAGGCGTGAGGAAGCACGGTCGAGGCGTGAGGAAGCACGGTCGAGGCGTGAGGAAGCACGGTCGAGGCGTGAGGAAGCACGGTCGAGGCGTGAGGAAGCACGGTCGAGGCATGAGGAAGCACGGTCGGGGTGTTTTCTTTTTTACAGCCCACATTGGTGTGTCCCAATTTGCCGCACTTCGTACAAGATGCTTTGGGACAAAACCTTTTAACGTGTCCGAAGGCTCCACAAAGGAAGCACGTTAAGGTGCCTGACGAAGCGTACATTTGATATTGACGATCATTTACCGAAATTTTAAACGAGATGTTTAGTCCTGTATCGTCGCCGCGATCAGGAAGCACCATGAATGCTTGTCTCCGGAAACTCATAACATGTTTCATTCGTTCATCCCGACATCCCAGGGGAATCATCGAGATTCGGGAAACAACAGTTCCATACCGGGTCAGAACAGCCATTAATTTATCATCTGTGATAAACGGAGCGACATTTGAAATAATAACTTTAATCGCCGGTGTGTCCATCGGGGAAACCATGACGAACTGCCCACCTTTCAATGACAGACCGGTACTAACAACATCATGCACGAACTTCTCATCCGACACGAAAACAACAAACTTTTGGTTCATCCGCGACGCGGCGCGGACATTTCCATCGCCGATAACATTCCCTACAGCTAGGATAATGTCCTCGGTAGGAACACCTTCGGGAGGGACACACACGAAAGCATGCTTCCTTGTTAGGGTTTCAAACCCTTCCTGCCGTGCACGAACATTCGCCATAACGGCGATGTCTCACCTTTCCACCTTCACCAGGCGGAAAGGACACAAAATAAATAAAGTCGAAATGAAATAATCTATCTATAATTCCAGTAATCTCTGTGTGTGTGTGTGTGTGTGTGTGTGTGTGTGTGTGTGTGTGTGTGTGTGTGTGTGTGTGTGTGTGTGTGTGTATGTGTGTATGTCTGTGTGTTTGTCTGTGACCGCTGTTTCTCGACAACCACGGGTCCGATATACTTGAAACTTGCCAGGTATATTGCTGGGGACCCGAGGATGTGCCTTTTCAAGGTTTGAAATTAATCGGACAAGTAGTTACCGAGCTATGGCGATTTAGCCGTTCGCCGTTCGCTTTGGCGTTGCGAATGGACCAAACCATTTCATGTAAATAGAGGGGGGGGGGGGGTTCTGTGGTCGTTGCGAATGGACCAAACCATTTCATGTAAATAGAGGGGGGGGATTGTCACTGTACTCGCAAGCCGTTCGCTTTGCCTTTGGCTTTGCGAATGGACCAAACCATTCCATGTAAATAGAGGGGGGGGGGATATAATTTTAGATATATATATAGTACGGGCATGCCCTAGTCTATCTATAATTCCAGTAATCTCTGTGTGTGTGTGTGTGTGTGTATGTCTGTGTGTCTGTGACCGCTGTTTCTCGACAACCACGTGTCCGATATACTTGAAACTTGCCAGGTATATTGCTGGGGACCCGAGGATGTGCCTTTTCAAGGTTTCATATTAATCGGAGAAGTAGTTACCGAGCTATGTCCAAAAAACGATTCAACCAATCAGAGAGCAGCGAGCTATCACGTGTGCCGAACGTGGCGAACAGACTCTGCCTCGGACGGCACATTTGAGAGCGTATTCATTTATTTCACGTTGGCAAACTATGTTGGCGTTAAACTATGTTTTAAAACTAATTAAAACTAATTTGCGATTCATCGTAACTGCGATATGCGACCTTCCGGACAGTCAAATGAGGACGTCACTTCCGGACTTACGGATAGTCATAGTGACGACGTACTGATGCTGAACGTGGCGAGCAGACGCTGCCTCGGACAGCACATTTGAGAGCGTATTCATTTATTTGACGTTGCAATCTGTGTTGATTGTTGTAAGGTACGATCGATTGTAGTACACGTTTATAATAACTCTGCCGATACAGGCCCGATTAACTGCAGCGCCATCCGAGCTGCGGCGTCGGGACGATACATTCATTGTACGGTCACATCACGTACTTACGGGCACGCCCATGGGCCCATGGGCACGCCCATGCATGCATGGGCGAAGACATTTTTTTAATTTTTTTTGGCAAGGAACGGGCACCCACGTACGGGCACGTCCTAGTGAATAATAAAGTTCACACGACGCGAGTAAGGTAAACAGCACCGACGGAGCAGGTAAACTGAACCGAACAGGTCTGCTCTCACCTTTGGGCTCTTCTCTCACTCTCTCTGTCTCAAGGGAGGGAAAGGGGCACAGGTGGTAAAGAAGGACACGACAAAGGCGCGATGGGAAAGGAAGGAATGGGGGGGGGGGGGGGGGACAACACAACACAAGCACGGAGCTACAGCACACGAACACCAGTGCACGCCATCTTGCCACGCCCAACACACGAACGGCCAGCAGGGGGCGCGAGAGAGAGAGAGAGTGTGAGAGAGAGAGAGAGTGAGAGAGAGAGTGTGAGAGAGAGAGAGAGTGTGAGAGAGAGAGAGAGAGAGAGAGAGAGTGTGAGAGAGAGAGAGACTTTGACTTTTAAGCTCTTTTTATTATAAAAGTATAAAACAAGAGTGCCACCAAAAGCAATTCAATCAGGACAATCAGTAAAATCATAGCAATCCCGGAAGGAAAAAACAATCGGTGCACTGCAAACCAAGCAACAGAAAAGGTGCAAATACCAGAAAAAAAAACAACGCACGATAAGAAACACCCGCACTGTATTATACAGAAATTAACAATTTGTTATCTTGGACCTCACAAATCCCTCCAACACACCAGGTCGCAACAAAATTTGCAAGGTCGTTTGCCGTTTGGACACAGCCAAATTCAAGCTTGAGCCTTGCTGACACCAATGAACTAAAAAACACCATAATACTGCATTCCTGCATGGGTCTGCCGCCCAGCTTCGCCTTCCGCGACAGGTATATG